>NC_056744.1:787116116-787303616 GCF_019279795.1 Protopterus annectens
TATGAACTATATGACTAATGTGACAAAAAAGGTAACCAAAATTTTCAACAATGCAATCTGATCTTTGATTTTGCTAACAAAAACGAGGAGGGAAAATTAAACAATTAACTATTATGTAGAATAATGAACTTCTGAGTATAAAATAATTGTGTTGTACTTTTCACATGTGACATTTAAAAACTTATGGATACTTCATTCTTTAATTTTATGCTGTATTATTCTGGTCAGCATGATAACTTTATGTAAATTTATGTCAAGAAGCTCAACGTTAAAAAATAGTTTATTCTGCACAACTGATTGTGAATATGGGATTTGGAAATGTTTATTTTATGCAGAACTATAGTGTAAATTTCAACATTTTCTACTTACCAAATCTGCAGCAGAAGGCTTTGATTGTGTTTGTAATGATCCGGAAGAGGTAGTAGTACTAATATTGGGAGAACCACCTTGTCTGGTACTCTTTAGTGTTGGACCAAGAATACTGGACCAAAATATATTTCTAGACTGAACAACAGTGACTCTGAAAGCAGAATAGAAAGACAAAATGTTGTCTAATTGATACATTGATACTTTAAAACAGAGTGTTTGTATATATATATATATATATATATATATATATATATATATATATATATATACATACACACACATACACATATTGCTACACACCTATGTACACACATACATTGATGATGCTCGTACAAGAAATAAAGAATTCTACATGTGTAAATGCCAACCTAAAATAGTGGTACACTTAAAATAATTTTAATTGATTTAAATTAAAATATGCAATATGTCTATTTTCTAGTCATTTTATCTAAGACTTTTTTTTTATTACAAAATATAATTCTCTTCATCAACATTACTCAGTCAGCCAATACGTTGATTGTCTTTTCTTACTCAGAAAACTTCATCTTAAATTTTAGCAGATATCATATTTCATGTGGCTACCACTTTGGAAAACCATGATATTCTTTTTAAATCATAGCCATCCTTATCCAGTAAATGATTTATTTCTCAAATGTAAAATAAACCACTGAAGCATGCTAAAAAGGAACATCACCTGAGAACACTTCTTTATCGTAGTTAAGTTTGTCTGCTTTCATCAAATAGTAGACTTCATCAGAAAAACATTCATAGATTCAAATACTTAAATAGTAATTAAAAAATGTTTTAACTAATCATTTTAAAAACACAATTAAACAATTAAAAAATTAAAGTGACGTTAAGTATTAACCCTTTATTAGATAGCCAACCTACAATCACTCAGAAAACATTTTATATTGATAGTTTCATTCAACCTGGTGGGGTAATCTGCTGCTAACTTAACCTGCCATTCAGTCTTCTTTTTCTCAACGTGAGTTTTATAATTACCCCCTCTTCTATCTTTCGTCACTTGCTCCAAAACAGCAAAAAAATTGCTTATAATGTTTACATCTGACAGAATGTCTATACGCATCTATATCATAACATCAACAGCTTAGGTTGCCGAATCCTAAGCGTCGAACGCTAACAGTAGCGAATGGCCACATCATCGAATTCTTTCCTTGGGAAAGAATTCGAGTGGCTGTTCGTAAACAAAATAAACAAACACACCCAAACATAGTGGGGGGGCTTCACCCCCACCCCCCAACTAACTATACCAACTCAAAGATCGCTCTATATTGGGGAAAGGGCAAATCCCCGATAATGGCCATGCAAATTCTTTGCTGAGGAAAGAATTTGATGATGTGGCTGTTTGCTATTGTAAGTGTTTGATGCTTAGGTGTTGATGATTAAGCATTCGACAACTTAAGCTGTCGACAATTCAGTAGGAGCCTCTCTATACAAGGCGTTGTTATTGTCCTTTGTCTTAATAGTATAGATGTGCTCCTTAATTCTTTTCCCTATACTTCTAGTGATCATATTTACATAGAAGCTAGGGTAACCAGAGCACATCTCAATATGAACAACACCTTTACTACAGCAGTTAAACCTACCAGGAACTCTAATAGTATATGGTATATGTTTCAGAGAAATACAAGGCCCTTCATAAATGAACCTACATGCAGTACAGCCATGGCATTTGAAACTGCCTATACATTTATAGGTAATGGGTGGAAGACTTTTTGTCCTCTCACTTTGTAATGACCGTTTAATACTGAAATTTTTCTTGGATACAAAAGATGGACAATCTCCTGCTACATTAAGAAGGTCACTATTACCAACAATAATTTCCAGTTATTACATATAATTCTCCTGATATCGTAAATGTCAACAAGCATATCTATAAAATATCTAGGAGCTAGACTCAAATCAGTATGATGCTCATTTACTCCCACTGACTTCTTGTTACTAAACCCTTTAAGTATGGGTCCAAAATGTGAGTCTCTCTTGGACCAAATGTCATCAGCCGTTTGTTTTAAAAAATCTGTCTGATAACTTCTACCTTTAAACAGAGATGTAATAAAATTGATTTCAAATTCAAAATCCCTATTCCTACTGGTCATCTGAAAAGCCCTAATGCACTGACCTCTGGGAATGTTTAAGATAAAGTTGGGGTAATTACTTTGATAATGAAGATAACTATTGGAAAAAAAGTATGTTTTGATGTATTCAACTGACAAATCATTCTAATACTGAATCCCATTCTAATTTGATATCCAAAAAAACAAAAAGCAAGTCCTCTATCTCCTAGTACAAACCATAAAGAAACAGAACTTGAATTTAAGTTATCAAGAAAACTAGAATAATCTCTGATACCATCTTGAAAAGATGAAAAACAAATAGTCAACAAACCTCCTGTCAAAAACTATGCCGGGAAATTATTCAATAGTTGGTAATTATCTATCACACAGCAAGTTGTGTGCTTGCACATGGACTGATCATCATCACTGCAGAGTCTCAGACTGGTCCATGTCCTTTCATGATTGGACTGCAAAACTGGCAGTTCTACAAATATGAGCAATGGTCAATGCATGCCACATCTAGGACAGGACGATTGCTAATGTCACATTGTGGACAAGGCATGCGGTCTCAAATCTATGCCCTTACAAAAGACTCTGCTGTGGTTCAGTTAGTATCACTGCAGTAATTCTGAACTGAAACTGTTCAGTCTCCTCTAGTTCTACAAAATATGAAGATTAGTACAAGACTTGTCGAAAAGACTGACAATCATGCGGGTGCTGGTACAGCCCAAATCCACACCATACTGACCTCTTTGACTGCTGTACATAGTGTGGTAAGCTTCTTTCTGAGGAGAAGAAGAGCAGGCCCCTGCATGTATGGTAGCTGCATGGCTCCAAAATCAAATCACAATCCAACAAAAACTGTAGAGCCAGCAAACATTGACAAGCACAAAATAATTTATTGGGAAGACATTTAGCCAAGAATAAAGCAAGCAAACAAGTTTCGGCTGTCAAGCCTTCTTCAGTGCATTCAATGACTTCCCAATAAATTATTTTGTGCTTGTCACTGTTTGCTGGCTCTACAGTTGTTAAACTTCTTTCTGAGCCACTGTTTGACAACTGCCGATTTATCCACTGGCTAACGTACATTTGCCAGTCTACACAGTCATCCATATGGATATGACAAGAAACAACTGAATACAGTAGTCCTTGCTAAACATTATGATTGTTCATTAGTGATGTTTTTAAATGTTGTCAGTCTTTTAATGGTGACAACATAAAGAAAGTCATCTGTTTTGTGTACTAGCATTTCCTCCCATAAGTAAACACTTTTTATGCATTTTGGATATTCTGCTATTTAGCAATCAAAATGGCTGTTTAAAACAATTTTTAGCTCATCCCTGCATAATAAACACTACATCAAGAAAGTACTTTTCAACAAAATAACTTCTAGTTCATAGACCTGAGGAGCTCAAACAAAACATTTGAATGGGTTTAGATACAATATTCTCACAATGTAATTTGTTTGTTTGTGTCTTTCGGCATTTCCCGGTTAGGGGTCGCCACAGCGGAACTCCGGCCCGCTAATGATTGGTAGTTGATTTTTACGTGCCAAGTTACCAGCCCTGACGCACAACCTTCAACGAAGGTACGCCCATTCACGCATGTCTCCACACAGAAGACGCTCTAGCTGAGAATCGAACCGGACAGCGTCTTACTGTGAGACGACAGCGCTACCGCAGCTCCACCACCGCAGATTCTCACAATGTAATATAAATGATAATTTGTGATTCACAGTAATACTTAGAACTTGCTAACCATTTTAACTTTGCACAGTACTTTTCCTCAAGCATATCAGGGTTTTTAATTCCAAAATATCAATAGGCTTAATTGCCCAAATTGCCACATTGTTCTTTTCCTTCAATTAAAAATTAATAGCAAAAAAAAAAAAAAAAAAAATTCCTGTAATAGTATACATGCCTTATTATCTATGAACACATTTCCTAAATTTTACATACCCCATGTAATCTGTCATTCTGTCTGTGGTTGAATTAGTCAAGATCGTCAAATGCAGAGTAACAGATACAGATCCTAGTACTAATACGTACACACACGTGCACACATACATGCGCATGCATGCTATAGCTGGAATGTCAAACTGAGGTAATGGTCCCAACTTTAAAGAAAAAGAAGATATGTACTCACCATAACATTCCATGTGAGATGTTCATCTCGCCTTCATTCTTACAGATGGGAGTCGGCCTGCTGCAAAGCTTGAGGTCTTCAGACAGCTTGAGGCCAAGTCTCTATCCCATGATGCACCTTGAGTTACCTCAGATCTTGTTTGCTGCGTCTAATAATACCATGTGTCATTCTATCACTCTTTAGGAGAAAACCCATAGAAAGACTGAGCAACCAGGATAAAAACTAGTATCTCAGTCCTCGAAACACCCTGGAGGGGGTAGGAGGGTGGGAAGTAAGGATGAAGGTGAGATGAACAATTCACATGGAATGTTATGGTGACTACATAACTTCTTTATGTGAAGTTGTTCTACCTTGCCGTTCATTCTTACAGATGGGTAGCGTCCCAAGCACCATTTTTCTTGGGTGGCTAACAGGAGTATATTTTTCAGGACAGTAGAACTAAAGGAGGCCCTGTCCCTGGAGGCCTTGTCAACTTTGTAATGAGTGATAAAGGTATGAGGTCTTGACCAAGTGGCTGCTGCACAAATGTTGTCTATAGGAAGCCTAGAAGAAAAGGCAGAAGATGTGGACACTGTTCTGGTAGAATGAGCCTTAATTTTGTGCTGTATGGGTAAGTTGGCAGCTGAATAAGTGAATGTGATACAATCAGATAACCATCTAGATAGTGTTGTTTTTGCCACTGGCATACCTTTCCTAGAATCTGAAAAGGAAATGAAAAGTTGTTCTGATTTTCTGAACGCTTTTGTTCTATCCAGGTAAACTCTGAGCTGTCTATGAACATCAAGTTTGTGCAGCATATACTCTTAAGTTATTGGTGTGTTTGGGGAAGAACACTGGTAACTCTATGAATGGTTGAGGTTAGTTTCAGTACAAGCTTTAGGTAAAAATGATGGATTTGCTCGCAGGGTCACTCTGCCACCATGGAAAATCAAATAAGGAGGCTTTATGGACAAGGCTTGTAGCTCTGATACTCTATGGGCAGATGTGATGGCTACTAGAAAGATAGTCTTCCAAGACAAATATTTCAAATCACATGAGGAAGCTGCCTTGAAAGGTGGGAGAATAATATGTAAAAGCATAAAATATAGGTTCCATGGGTATAAGGGAATTTTACAAGTGGTCTGAGATGGAAGGTCCCTTTGAGAAAGGCTTTAAATAGCTTGTGTGACATTATGTTCAATCCTTCAAAGCCAAGGTGAAAATTAGAGATGGTGGCCAGCTATACCTGAACTGTAGCTGCCGCAGCTCCTTTATTGAAAAGCATAGTCAAAAATTCTATTATTGAGGAAATGGGGCTTAATAGGGATCAATGTTATTTTGAGAAGCCCATATAGAAAATCTTCTCCATTTGCTAAGGTACAATTTTCTTGTAGAGGACTTATGAGAAGATATCAAAATATGTTGGGTTTCATTTGAGAGGTTATGGAACCTGGCTATGTTGGGAATTGGAGCAGCCATGCTGTCAATTTCAGGGACTGAAGAGAGGGATGAAGAGCCCCCGACGAATGCGTCAGAAGGTCTGGAACTGGGTCCAGGATCCAAGACTCTTCCAACAGACGAAGTCGAAGGAAGGGGAACCAAATCTGATGACGCCAATGAGGGGCTATTAGAATGATGGTCCTTTCCAGGGCTTTTGCTTTCTGTAGTACTTTGGGTATCAAGGGAATTGGTAGGAATGCATAGAGGAGACCCAGAGGCCAATCATGTATGAGTGTGTCCCTTGGGGCTTCTCCCAGAGGGGGAATCATGGCAAAGTAGCTTCTGCATTTTGTGTTCATGTAGGAGGCAAAAAGGTCGCAGCAAGGCCGGCCCCACCAGTAGAATATACTCTTCACTATCTCTTTTTTGAGGGACCACTCGTGAGGCAACAAAATTGCCCTGCTCAGTTTGTCTGCAATCACGCTGAATTTCCTTGGGATGTGCGTTGCTATCAGAAAGCGCTGGGTAGATGTAACCCACTGCCATACTCTTACAGCCACACGACAAAGGGGGTAATGTAAATTGCATCAATTAATATTTAATTAATTAATTGGATCATGTTAAGTGGCTGCTTGTATTTGGATATTTAAGGCAGCTGTAATTGTATTATTGTGATCCCTGAAGGCGAACTGCCGAGGTGCCAGATCACTGTTGCTGTATTAAAACAGAAGTTGCTGCTGGTTTGCTGGTGTATTTTATGTTTTTCTTCACTGACATGTTGTCCGTCTGAATCGAAATTTTCCCCAGAGGGAGAGAGTCCTGAAAGTACTGCAATGCCAAAAGTACCGCTCTCATCTAAAGGTGTGAATAATTGTAAATAAATTATATGTGATGTATATACTGGAAATATGTTATGGCGTTTAATAACCCCCCCTACTCTTTAGATAAGAGGAAGTGAAGCACACTCTGCAGCTACTAGGTGACACTGAAGGTCTGCTACTACAGATCTGTGACTCCCATGGTGGGAGAGGGTGCAGCAGAGCTGGAGAGAAGAGCTGGAAAAACTTAAAGAAGAAAGGAGAAGATGATGAAATAACTTACAGAGCTGAAAATGGATGGCTGGAGACATAAGTGCTGATAAATTTGATGAACCAGACAAAGCCAAAGGAAGAAGCCATACTAAGTGAAATGGTGTAGACAGCGTTACAGGGAGAAGAAACAGATTTAAAACACTGTTTGAGTGGCCAGTTTTCATGATCTAACTGTCTGCAACAGTTTTTTTTGTTACAAGAAAGAAGTCATGTAGAGGCATCACAAATTATGGGACTACATTCCCTAAATGAGTTTAGAGAGTCCCTATCTGAACACATACAGAATGAAGCCAACTATAAATTCTACAGAGATAATGGGTACACATACTCCCCTATTACGTTCCTTCCTTTATTTCTAGCTCACTTGAAACACAATTATATTGTTTCTACACAGTATTATTAAAATACATAAATATAATTCAGTATTATCTTTAACAGAATTACACTGTCCTGCTTTTACCATGCCTCAGAATTATAAAATTGTAAATATATTTGTTTTTCTTAATATTTTATCTCATATGTACTTGAACTATGCCTTAATATTTTAGCTGATACTGTGGATGTTGTCTTAATATTTTGGCTTACATATGCCTATACTATTTTCAATTCATAGTGTTTTACCTGCGTTTGTATAACCACATCTCTGGCGCTGTATCTCACAAAATTTTCTATTTTTGTGTAATTTAAGATGCAAGTATTGCATTTAAACCTGCTTCACATTTAAAAACTACTGAATTGCTGCATTCTTTGTCCGGGTGATGGCTGGAAAGGGTCTTTGGACCAGCTCACCAACTCGGTTAACAAATGGTAAATACATACATTTGAGGTGGGCATAGGACTCTGCCAAGGACATGTTTCATCCCACTTCCTGTTGTTATTTTTGGAGAGCATATAGTTTGATGATGTTAAGTTTGTATCTTTGCATGTTTGTGTTGATGTCCTCTTAGCCTCAAGTGACCTAAGTCCAGCATTCAGTGGACTGACTTGCTGCTCGGTGCAAAATGGCTGGGATGAAATCAGCACCTCAAGTCACAGCTCATAACTGTCTCTGAGAAAAGAGTGGCTTATGCTCACAGGAGAGAGGAGCAGCTACCTCAGGTTTGAGTACAAGTTTCTTATGATTTTGGCCATGGATGAATTTGGAGGAGGTTGTCAGAGCAAGAGCAGTCAGTTGACTGGTGCAGTGTCATTTGTACTGCAGGTGCTATGCTGGGCTGAAGTGGACAAAGAACAGTCACGGGACACAGCTGTGAAATTACTGGTCAATCTGTATCTAGTCATCAGCTGTAATCATGAGGTTTGGGTACAGTCTGAAAGTATAAAACTGTGGACATAAGTGGCATAAATGAGGTTTCTTTGTAGGATAACAGGGATCAGTTTTCTATGACTAAGTGAGAAGTGTGACAGTCATGGAAGCCTGGTGTACAGTCACTGCTCCTCCATCTTAACAAGTTAGGTAAGGTACTTTGGGCACCTTATGAGGATGCTCACTGGCTGCCTTTCAATGGATGTGGACCAGGTTCAGCCTTGTGGGAGGAGGTTCCCTAAGTCCTTTCCAGGGGAAGTGTGTCAGGTACAACACAATGGGAGGAGTTCCAAGAGCAGACTCAGGACACGGTGGGATTATATGCCTCAGCTTGCCTCTGAAGATCCGGGGATCCCACAGGATGAACTGCAGACTATTACAAATAGAAAAGCCTGGTCTACCCCTCTGAAGTTTGCCACAACCACCACTACCCACTCCAGGCCAAATGATTTAGAAAATAGATGCATGGATGGGAATTAAATCTGTTTAGTGCCATGTGCAAATATTGCTAATTATTATTCAGTCAGTGCAAATAAAAGAAAAAAAATAGATCAATAACCTACAGACAAAACAGTGATTTTTGCTTCTCAGTTGACTAACTGTAATGTCCATATGGAAAAACAGTGGTAAAACAGTATGTAACAAAGCAGTACCTTGACTGAGGCATGGCAAAGGTGATGGCTGCCCTAGGCACAAGTTACTAGGGTGACTTGATCAACAGGTAGGGTACAGAACCAACATTTATTTACTAAACAGGAAGAAAACTGTACCTTTAGAAATGAAAGCCAAGCTGATACCACATTTGCTTTTGTAAAGAATGCATTTTATTTGCTTCTCAAGTTTGAAATGAGGGTGTGGTAACCAAGGGAGCTACTCAGGGTGCCAGATAAGCTGGCTACAGTTTTGTACAAAAGTATATAGTCAGTAATGCTAGTTGTGGTTAGTTATGCTGAAAATGTGTCCATGTACAGGCATATGGTATTATTAATTTACAATGCTAACTTATTCTTAGCAGCATATATCTTAGTAACTGTCACATGTCAAAACATTGTATTCCACATTTTCAGGTAAATGATATTGAATGAAATTCTGAAAGTCCAGGGAGCAGAGCAACTGTGCCATTTAGTTTGATTTTCATTTGGATAACCTGTTCTGTCAAAGAGATATTGTATTTAATTGACAGATTACAACACATTTCCCTCAGTTCTTTTAAAGCAAAGACAAAATTTGACTGAGTCCACTTGTATTTGCAACAACATACTAATAAAATGCGGAATAATTTTATTCTGGTTTGCAATAAAGTGCAGCCTAGAAAATGGGTCTACTTCACTTAGTCAAATTCACTAATCCAACACCTATACAGCGACCCTTTTTGGTTCTAGTTACAAATCAGCGAATGGACTTTCATTTAAGTTGTTCCTAGGGCAAATCAATGGTTTGGCCACCATGTGGAATTTGCCTTTTCACCACTGTAGTGCGATCTTAAGTTGGTATATTTAGTTAGGGGGTGTGGGGGGAGTAGCCCCCCCACCTGGGTAGGTTTTAAACTTTACAATATTTTGGCAGCCAATAGGTTGGCCTAACGTTGGTTATCCCTGGGAAAAGTTTTGATGAAAAGTCCATTTGCTGATTTGTGACTTTGACAAAAAAGGCTCATCCAGACTCTGCTACACTTTGCTGTGAAGGAAAGGTTAGTTTGCTTTTATTTTTTGTATTTTGTATATTTTAAATACTGTAGTTCGTTTTCTTTACCTTGTGTTTTACCTGCATTCTGCTTTAACAGCATATTAAAACTTCAAAAGAGACCACAGTTCTCTCTCTCTTCTGAGTCAGGCAGAAATTAGAACTGATCAATTAAGGACTCATTCATAAGATAGAAGAGGTCACTTAAGGTTAATCATTTGTTAACTGATGGGTGGAGCTAGGAACTAAACCTTCTATTTAAGGGGTAAAATAAAACATTTCTGTGCTTTACCAGAAAGGCTCATCCAGACTCTGCTACACTTTGCTGTGAAGGAAAGGTTAGTTTGCTTTTTTTTTTGTATTTTGTATATTTTAAATACTGTAGTTTGTTTTCTTTACCTTGTGTTTTACCTGCATTCTGCCTTAACAGCATATTAAAACTTCAAAAGACACCACAGCTCTCTCTCTCTCTTCTGAGTCAGGCAGAAATTAGAACTGATCAATTAAGGACTCATTCATAAGATAGAAGAGGTCACTTAAGGTTAATCATTTGTTAACTGAGGGGTGGAGCTAGGAACTAAACCTTCTATTTAAGGGGTAAAATAAAACATTTCTGAGCTTTACCAGAAAGGCTCATCCAGACTCTGCTACACTTTGCTGTGAAGGAAAGGTTAGTTTGCTTTTATTTTTTGTATTTAGTATATTTTAAATACTGTAGTTTGTTTTCTTTACCTTGTGTTTTACCTGCATTCTGCTTTAACAGCATATTAAAACTTCAAAAGAGACCACAGCTATCTCTCTCTTCTGAGTCAGGCAGAATTTTTTAAGGGGTAAAAAAAAACATTTCTGAGCTTTACCAGAAAGGCACATCCAGACTCTGCTACACTTTGCTGTGAAGGAAAGGTTAGTTTGCTTTTTTTTTTGTATTTTGTATATTTTAAATACTGTAGTTTGTTTTCTTTACCTTGTGTTTTACCTGCATTCTGCTTTAACAGCATATTAAAACTTCAAAAGAGACCACAGCTATCTCTCTCTCTTCTGAGTTTGGCAGAATTTTTTTCCCTCGCCCTCCCACCCAGTCATAGTTTTCTTGTTAAATACCACTGTGCCTCTTATGTTAATCTGACCATATATCTCATTTCCTCTCTACTTTCAGTGGCTTGTGTGAGTAATCACTAAATCAAAAACCCCTCCCCTTCAACTATTTAAATTTATTGGCCATCCTATTGCATTCCATAGTACCAGAATACAAAAGTGACCACCCCTTTCAACCCATCTTGCTGTTTTAAAAATAGTAACTGTCCACTAAACCTTAACTTTTTAAACAGGTAAAACTTAAGTTACCTACTTTCACGTCTACCTTCTGTAGTGCACACTGCAGTGTGCATTATTTTTTATCTTACTTTTAAGCATCCTTTTGACTAGCACTTTCTCTAATACCTGCTGGAAAGCACTAGAAAGCCTTAAACTGATACAAACACTCAACTCTCCTTGTTAATAAGGAGAAATTAATAGTAGGCACTAAACAGCCTATAATTGCAAAGTACCTTGCTAAGGTAAGGGAAAACAGCTCCTGTACTTTACAAAAAAAAAAAAAAAGCATCAAACCAGGCATGTCCAAGGGTCAGCTTCCAGTGATTTCTCCTGTCCACCTGGTGAATCTGGGCATGCTGGGGCAATGCAGCAATTGCCTCATGTACACAGACAACCCTCTCCTCCTACCACCCAACACTACAAACTGTGAGAGATACACTTACATAGCCAAAATGGAAGCAAAGCTCTCTCCACCCAAGATTGTGCTAGACAGTCAAGAGGAGAAGGTTAACACCCACACTACACCTCAAGCAACACATAGCCCTTCTAAACCCACACCACCAACACCCACATATAGCAACACTAAATCCACATATGCAGAGGCCCTTAACTGTAACCTGCCCAAGCAACAAGGACCTCTGAAGCTGAAACGCAAACAAACACCAATCACAACCAAAGTGTCACATAGTTCAAAACACCTGTGTGCCACCCAGCAACAGCCCCTAAGGCAAGATAATGTACCTAACACTTTAGTCAGAGGTGACTCTACAGTCCGGCACACTGATGTCCCTCTCACCAGGTTGAACAAGGAGAAAATTACAGTCAGCTGCCTGTCGGGTGCCAGGATCCACCACATAATGCATGCACTGAAGTCACTCCACAACAAGTACAAATATGACTCTGTCATTGTCCATGTTGGAGTGAATGACTTGAGACGTACCTCCCTGGACTACATGAAAAGAGACATGGAAGAGCTCTCGGATCATGTGGTCCAGGCAGGTATGACCCTAGCCCTGAGTAGCATCCTGCCTTCGCCCAGAATGATACCACAATATAAGGACAAAATGATTGACTTCAACAATTGGCTAAGCTTCTGGTGTCATTCAAAGGGGATCCAGTATCTGTCTGCCTGGGACGACATGATTGACAGACCACGATGCTTTGCCAGAGATGGTCTGCACCTGTCGCCTCTGGGATTCAGGTTACTGGCTAAGGCTCTTGCCACCCCTATAGTGCCTTTTTAGGCAAAGTTCAAAGAACAAAACCACCACCGTAACAGGTACAAGCATGCAAAATCTGAAGGTAATGCTACTCAATGCTAGAAGTCTAAACCTCAAAATGCACTCTCTCGAGGCACTCCTAAAAATGGAGAACATTGATATTTGTGCAGTAACTGAGACCTGGTTCAAGGCTCCAGAGAGCACCCCTGCAATACCAGGCTACGACTCTTACCACACTTTTCAGCCACCAAAGCAGGACCGAAACACTAAAGGTGGAGGGAGTGTCAATATTCACCAAAGATATTCACACCACCAGGCTGGTTGCCCAACACAATGCGTCTGAAATTCTCCAGGTGCAACTAACACTAGGTAAGACTGCAATCCAAGTTGTAGCTTGCTACAGATCCCCCACCATACCCCAAGATTCTCACTACACCTTTCTAAACATACTGGAAAATATTAAGATAGAACCAAACACCCTAATACTGGGTGAATTTAACTACCCTGCCATTAACTGGGAAAGCTACTCATGTACCAACACCTTTGCCCAACGGTTCTTGGAATTCATAAATTCCAACGCCCTGGATCAAATAATCCATAGTCCCACCAGGGGCTCCAATATCCTAGACCTGGTCATTACCAACATGGGAAATCGATGCTCCACACCTATGGTCACCCCCTCGTTAGTCACGTCTGACCATAAGCTAATCACCCTTAACATCCACATCCCACCCCCCCCCCAGTAAGGAAACCTCCATAAAAACTTCTCCAAAGCCAACTTCATGCTACTCAAGTCAGAAGTGACAAACTTCATGACACCCATGCAGATGGGAGCTGAAAGTTCAACTGCTGAATCCAACACTAAGGCACTGTACGAGCATATCCACTCATGCATAAATCGTGCCATCCCAAATAGAACCAAGATGCTCTCATCCAAAAAAAGAAGCCAATCTGGTGGTCCCCTGCCATGAACAAACTTTACAACAAAAGGAAGAAACTGTTGCAGAAAAGAGGAAAATCCCAGGATGCAAAAAACTTCCTTACCAGCCTCAGTAAGAAACTGAGATCCCTCATAAAATCCTCCAAAGCTAGTTACGAAAATAAAATTGCCAAAGATTCCAAAGACAACAACAAGGCATTCTATAACTATGTCAAGAATCTAAATGGCAATGCTCAGATCTGCTCTGAGCTAAAACAGAATGGCATTAAATATACTGATCCCAAGGATATTGCCAATATCCTGGCAGATCGATTCAGTGCCAACTTCACCCCCTCTCACCCCCTAAATGGCCCATCTCAATACCGGAAGATTGCCAAATTCCGGTAATAATGGCCACACAGGTAAAAATGCACTCTCCAAAGCTAAGAATACAGCATCCATGGGACCAGATGACATCCCGGGCTGTGTACTACATGAACTACAATATGAACTGGCACCTCACCTAAGTGTCATGTTTAATCATAGCCTCACCTCAGGTTTCATGCCCACTGAGTGGTGCACAGCTACAGTTATCCCACTCCACAAGGGGGGGATCCACCTTGGATCCCAGAAACGACCGTCCCATCAGTCTGACAAGCCTTATCTGCAAGGCCATGGAGCGTATTATCATGGAACTTATAAACAAAGACATTGGCAACCTTCAAACACTGGACCCCACCCAGTTTGGGTTCGTGAAGGGCCGATCATGTCTCCTAAACTTGATTGACTTCTTTGAATCAGTCTCCAGAGCCATGGACAAGGATAAGGTGGTCCACACAGCCTGTCTAGACCTTGCCAAGGCCTTTGACACCATCCCCCACTCTGGAATCATAGATAAACTTACTAAGCTGGGCATTAATCCCTACGTCACCCAATGGGTTGCTAACTGGCTTACTGATGCAACCCACACTGTAAAAGTAGCCAACTCCAAATCCAGCTCCAGACAAGTGACAAGTGGAGTACCTCAGGGTTCAGTCCTGGGACCGCTCTTGGTTGGCATCTACTTCTCTGCAGTACAGGCCAACACTAAGGGACTCTGGATAACAAAGTTTGCAGATGACTGCAAACTGGGAACCATTATTGAATCCCCAAATGATGTGGATACTCTACAAAAGGGCCTTACAGAAACAGATGCTTGGTGCCAGAGCCATGGGCTCAAGCTCAATGCCAAGAAATGTATAGTTATCCCCTTTGGGAAAAAACATGTATCCATGAATTACCATATAGGTGGCAGTACACTAAACACTGAAAGTTTGATAAGAGACTTAGGGACACAGGTGGACAGTGGTCTCACCTTTGATAACCACATCACCACAACAGTCAGGAAATCCTTCTATGTGGCACACCTCATCACTAAGGGCTTTTCATCCAGAAAAAAGGAGGTCATTGTCCCACTGTACTCATCCCTCATTAGACCCATTATAGAATACAATGCCCAGTTTGGTATGCACCTCTCAAGACATCTGCAACAACTGGAAAGGCCACAGAAATACCTCACTAAAAAAAATCACAGGCCTAAAGCAGATGCCCTACGCTGACTGCCTTAAACTCCAGCTATACTCTGTCACATATCGTCTTCTCAGAGGCGATCTTTGCTTAACATACAAGGCCATGTCAAACCCAGAGCTGTTGGACATGCTACACTTAAAGAAATCCCAATCCCTCAGAACCACACGCTCCAGGGATCTAAACCTTGTCATCACAATAAACAAAACATGCTGGAAGGATAGGTTCCTGACCCAGAGACGCCCCAGACTCTGGAATAGATTGCCCATACATGTCAAGCCGAGTGCCTCTTTGGTCCTCTTCAAAAGGAACCTTGACGATTGGATGGGAGAAAGGAAATTCACCCCGGGGATCACATCAGTCACCCTGCTAGGCAGGGGTCCAGGGAAGTAAATAGTGTGGGAAGAAATAGCCAGGGAATTGTTATGGGTAGGCTTGTATAGGCCCTAGGGCTAATAGCCTAGAAATAGCCAGGGAATTGTTATGGGTAGGCTTGTATAGGCCCTAGGGCTGATAGCCTAGTACCAACCTATGAACCTATGATGAATAGGTGTTTGACGATTAGTGAGTTTGACTAAGTGTTATAGACCCCTAGAAAATGCATATATAAATAGAGCTGATGAATAAAATGCCACTTATTTTTATTTATTTTTTTAGCCACTCCATTGCTTAGTGAGACAAGGCCCTATCACTTAGGCGACCTGTGTTCAGTTAATGACATGTGTTTTAGATACCAGGAGAGGGAGGATGGGAGTGAATGGCCATTGCTTGTTCACGCATCTTGGAGGAGGGAAGTGGTTCAGATTGCTGCCTGACTGACACCTATAGTGTAGGTGTATGTATACAGACAGCTTATTGGCTATAGTGGCTTTGTTCTACCTCAATGGAGCATTTTAACTGTAGGGGGTTGGGATGTGTACATGCCAACCCACTACCATTACAATGCAGTTGCATGCATGTGCCCTCTGTAAGCAGCAACTACAAAAGTTACAAGCTGCTGTTAGGAAGGGAACAGGGTGGAAGAAATACTACTCAGTCATGGACATTTGGCCCCAACCACCAGACTTCCATCTCTCATGGGGTGGGGGTGGGGGATGAATGAGCTGACATGACTCTTGTTCTAAGGGAAGGATGACTTGATGATAGAGCTCTTGTCTTGGTCAAGGAATGCATGGAATTGGCTCTCAGTCCTCTTTGATGAATAAGTGATTAAATTGGATGGTGGGAAAAAGAAGCCCAAAATCAATCTGGGAAGGGGAATAAGCCACTGGCTTTGTGGGGGCTGATATTCACACAGTAAATTATCTATATTCATTACTTTAACAAGGATACATTAGCCACATTAGAAACAAATAACTCTTGAATTCACTTAAATTCTTAACAAATAACCACAAATCCTCTGAAAACACACAACTTGAAAAATTAATTCTTAAGCACCATGCAAGACTTTATGCATTCATCACTCAAACCTCCAGACCAAATTAATTCTTATGCTGCATTAAATACCTTATATCTTCATCTGTGAATCCTCTAGTTATTCAGCTTGACCATCCAAATTTCCTTTTACCATTAACTGCTCAAAATTCTCCCTTATAAATATTAATTTTACCACTATGTCACTTTTAAACAGATAATAGACAACTATGCAAAGCATTTAGGCCCGGAACTCCTTTCTTGTATCAGTGATGTCTATACTTTCCCTCCCATCTTTCAAAACAACTCGGAAAGACTTCCTAGCTAAAATCTGGCTCTGTTCTTGTTCAAAACCAGGATAAACTATATCCCTAAATGTGAACAAGTACATTTTCTTTCCTTATACCCCTTTACTCTCCCTTCTTCACTTGCTGCTATCTAATTCCCTTGCCTGAATTTCACTCTAAACATACCATAGCCTTGTTTTCCCTCACTTCATATTGCAATTCCTATTTGTATTAGACTAACTTACTTTTAATTTCTCTACAAACTGTCTAAAATTTCTCTAAATATTAAATGTTTGTCATACACCTTGCATCGATTCTTAACCAATGTTTTTATATCAAATCTAATTTGTTATAATGATTTAAACTGTGTATGTTTTTATTTTTGAAGATTGTAAAATTATTTCTTAAAATGTTTTGTAATAATTTTTCTCCCTGGGCCTCCACTGAAAATGGGCTTCTATCTAGTTGGAATTTCCTGGTAATCAAATGTCAAGAAATGAAATAAATAAACTAGAAAACTTAGATGCCACCACATCTTCTAAAAACAACACACTGCATCCAAACTTTATAAACCTGGCAGGAAAGAATACAGCAAAGCCACACTGTCACAGTTTATCATACTCTGACAAAAGGAAGCATTTCCTATAACTGGAAATATGCTCCCACAGTCCAATAGCCATATTATGACCCCCTAGTCAAATCACAATAAAACTTTTGTATACCCAGGTGATGGGTTATATATCTAAATATGTATAATCTCTTAGCAAACAAGCAATATTGCATCATGCACTGTTACTAACCATATATACAAGACCACAAAAGAGGGACAACTTACTGCATCCTTTTTTATTGACTTAATGTATGCCTTTGAAACCATCGGTCATCCATTTCTACTTCATGCACTCCATAATTTTTGCTTAGGTGAATCAGCTCTTAAATGGTTCAAGGCATACCTGCACAATAGAAACTTTGTTATCCAACTGGGCCCCAGTAGCTCAGATAATTGCAAACTTATAAATGGAGTACTTCAAGGGATAATACTTGGCCCCCTTACTTTTCTCTCTTTTCATAAATAACCTTCCATACTGCCTACTTAAACTGACTTCAGCTTAATAAGGAATTGGCCAGTTACTCACTAAAAAACCTCAAAACAATGCCATTATTCTTATAAAAGAACCTGAAGGAGTATCCCTTCCTACTGCTAACTAGCAGAGGTATCTAGGTGTAAGTTTACGCCAATAGCTAACATTTACTAAACATATCAAAATCTTAGCACAATAAGCTCTCACCAGATTTCAGATCTACAAATAATCCAATCACCTATCTCTTGAAGTATGTAAAACAATAGCTATCAAGATGTTAAATGTCCAAAACTGAATAAGGTCAATCACTCTTGCGGTAGCGTTGTCACCTCACAGTAAGACGCTGTCCGGTTCGATTCTCAGCTAGAGCGTATTCTGCATGGAGACATGTGTGAATTGCGCCCAAAAATCAACTGCCAATCATTAGCGGACCGGAGTTCCTCTGTGGCAACCCCTAACCAGGAAAAGCCGAAAGACACAAAAACTCTTCAGACTTCATTTAACCCACAATACCAACACACTAAAGATTGTTCTTAGGAAAGTACAGTCATGTAAAATCTTACCATAACAGTATATGTCCTTGCTTTCACTGCTGCAGTATTCTTCACATTCCTGATTCTCTGCTATGGAAGCCTGTCATCTGGCCACTATACTAAATATTTCATTTTGCTTTTAAAGGTATGCCTGAACATCCCCAAATGCTCCCTGTGTAATGTAGGGCATAAAGGGGACGTTCAGGCCTACCATAAACAGAACTGATTGCCCCAGTAGGAACACCAGTCCAGGGAACCCCAGAGGTAACCTGTACATCTAGGAAGACAAAAGACTAGAGGGATGGAGGGAGGGAGCAAATACTGCAGCAGTGAAGGCAAGAACATCTACCATTATGGTAAGATTTTTCACAACTGTACTATGTCCTTACATTCACTGCTGCAGTATTCTTAACATTCAGGAGAGTGCTAAAGCTCAAGAGGAACTTGGGAAGGGGAAGGAGAAGAAGATTCCCCTAAAAGCCATGGAGAACAGCACTAGGAAAACTGGCCCTACCTCTAGAGATACCGTCCAACTTGTAGTGCTTAGTAAAGGTATACACAGAAGACCAGGTAGCTGCTTCAAGAATAGAATTAGTATCTAATCCCTTGAAAGGCACCACTCTAGTAGAATGATCCTTGACTGAAGAAGGATGGCTCTTGCCATGAAAGGTATAACAAAAGGAAATAGCATTAGAAATCCAAGAAGAAATAGTTTGCTTGGATACAGTTAAACCCAAAGATCTAGGATGAAAGGAAACAAACTGATCAGATTTTCGAACAGCCTTAGTCTGGCCCAAACAAATTCTGAGTTGCCTATGCACATCCAAAATATGCAGCACCCTCTCACTGTCAGATTGTGGAGATAGGAAAAAAGTAGGCAAAGGGAAAGCTCATTAACCACTGAAAAATCAAAAGAGGAGGACAAGCCATAATGGCCTGCAACTCAGACACCTGGCAGTCAGAAGTAAGAGCTAACAACAGAAACAGAACAGTCTTCCAAGAACAATGTTGCAAGGAGGCTGAAAGAGCAGGCTCAAAAAGAATCTTAGTCAACTTCTCCAAAACAAAATTAAGATCCCAAGGAGGAACAGGCTTCTTGGCAGGTCTAATATTAAGGAATCCTTTAAGAAATCATTTAACCTCACATCTAGAAGTTAAAGGAGGAGATAAAGGCAGACAAGCAGAGATAGCTGATAAGCGGGCCTTAATGGAAGAATAAGCCAAACCAGCATTGAGCAACTCACACAAATAAGAGAAAACCAAAAGAACATCTGCACTGAGTCCATGGTACGTGAGAGACACAAAATAGAAAACCCCTTCCATTTGGATAAGTAGGATTTCCTAGTAGTAAGGTTCCTGGCCTCTTGCCAGACTTGCAGCACATCCTCAGAAAAAAGATGTCTAAAAGAATCTAATTCCTGTCACCCACAGTGTCAGTTGAAGCATGGATAGGTGGGGCGGGATGAGAGATCCCTTGTATTGTCTGATTAGATCCACCCTGTGAGGTAACTTGTGATGATTGCCCCTGGCTAGATGCAGAAGTAGAGGGGACCAGTGCTGTCATGGCCAAAAGGAAGCCACCAACAAGATTTTGGGAGCATCCTACTTTATGTTGAACAGGACTTTCAGAATGAGAAAAAGGGAGGGAATGCATAAAGAAACATCCCCTTCCAAGAAAATGAGAGGTAGTCCACCTTCCATACCAGAGGACCTGGGACTCTGGCACAAAACAGAGGAAGTTGTCTATTTAGCGGACTTGAGGAGTACCCCACTAGTGAAAAATGTCCACAAACACATTAAAGCATCCATTCATGGGAATGGGTTAAGATCCTACTCACAGTGTCTGCCATAATGTTCTGACTGGAAGATATATAAACTACTGAAGAGTCACTTGATACTTGACAGCAAGATTTCATACCATAAGTGCCAACTGGCAGAGAAGGTAAGATCTCATTCCTCCCTGTTTGTTGATATACCACATCACTGTGGTATTGTATGTGAAGACCTTGTGAGGCTCTGGAGAGAAAAGAGGATGAAAGACCTGAAGGGCCAGCAGAAGAGCTCTCATTTCTTTGAAACTGATGTGCTCCTTCTGCTGGCAGGGCAACCACACCCCCTGTACCTTTAGGGAGCCAAAAGTTGCACCCCAGCCCACATCTAAAGCATCTATGAAATATTCCTGAGAGGGAAAAGGGGGATGAAAAGGGATTCCTGGGTTCAGAGACAACTGCTGAATCCACCAGTGAAGTCTCTGTTAGAAACAAGGAAGAAGAGGAACTACAAAGTCTAGAGGGTGCCCATGTTGAAGCCACACTGATTTCAGAAAACACTGAAACTTTCTCATGTGAAGTTTGGCCAATTGTACATAGTGTATATAAAGGTTTATAGCACTTGTTTATTGATGATTGTATTGTTAAATGTTATATTGTTTGGAAAATAAAAATAATATTTGAAAAAAAAAAGAAATTCCCTGGCAGTAATGGAAGCCAAAGAAAGGAGAGTGTGAAAGAAAGAAATGAGTTAAGTCTTTTGGAGGGGGCAGGGATGCAATCATAGGCACTGTCTGAATCTTGCAATCCAGAAAAACATGATTCTGAGGAGTCAGAAGACATTTTGAAATTTATTGTGAACCCCAGGCTGTGTAGAAGGGAAACGGCAAAAAGAAGATTTTACAAGAGTCTTTGAAGGGGACACCTGAATCAACAGGTCATTTAAGTAAGGAAAATTTTGGATCCCTTGAAGCCTGCAAAAAAGCAATCATAGGAGCAAAGCATTTGGTGAACACCGTTGAGGCAGCAGAAAGGCCAAAGGGCAAACAGGGAAACTGAAAATGCCAGTAAGAAACAAGAGAAACATAAAAACTTCCTGAAAAGAGGATGGATCAGAATATGGAGACAAGCATCCTTGAGATCCAGAGATGCCATATAGCTCTGAGGGAGCAAGAGAGGAAACAGAATCTGAAGAGACAACATTCGAAAGGAAGGCACTTCTAAAAAAGTGAAACAAAGATAACAAACGGAGTTGACAAACACAGCTCGGAGCCGAAGATAGACAACTTTAATTAAAAAACAATAATATTCAGTAAGCACTTTCACAGGATCCCCCATGCTTCCTCAGACTGTTATAAAAACACAAGCAGCCTTTCTCTATTTAAAACACAAAATGCAGCTCATTAAACAATTAGTACATTAGTTACCATAGTGATCAATCAAGCCAAGGAGCACCAGGTGCATAAACTTTCGGGCATTTCACACCCGATAATAATTAAACAGTCTGACGAAGCATGGGGGATCCATGTGAAAGCGCTTACTGAATTTTATTGCTTTTTAATTAAAGTTGTCTATCTTCACCTCCAAGACGTTTTTGTAACTACGTTTGTTATTTTTGTTTCACTGTTATTGCGTTTAATGGAGGAGATTTTATCTTCAATGGTGAAGTTGTGTTTTTGCATACTTCTAAAAAAGTGTTTAGATGACAGAGGTCTAGAATAGGTCTCCGAATGCCCTTTCCTCATGGCACTAGAAACAGTCTAGATTAGAACCCTTTCCCCCTTTGGGACACAGACACCTTTTGAATAGTACCCGGAGTCAAGAGATTTTGAAGAACCTCTGGAAAAAAGGGAAGTTGTTCGTGAGGAGGCTGAGGAATACCCATAAAAGTAGGGCAGAATTTCCAAACAATGAAGTACCCCTACTAAATGATTGGAAGAACCTAAGAATCCTGAGTGATCTGAAGCCAAGCAGGAAGAGAAAAAGAAAGGCAAAGAGAAAAGGGAATGTGGCTGGGAAGAGATGATTAGTCATACAGCATCTGGTTTGTCTGGAAAGGATCATAGGATCATATGAACTTACTAGGCTACTGGCCTTGAGGCCCTTACAAGCCTAGACAAGAATTTAGCTCATGTTCTGACAAGTCAGCACCTCGTGCCCCTGCCCAGCAGGGACACAGGTGGAATCCCAGTGGTGTATTTTCTGCTCTCCATCCAATTATTCAGGTTGCACTTAAAAAGCATTAATGAGGTACTCTGCTTCACATGGAGAGGGAGTCTATTCCACAGAAGGGGGAGTCTCTGGGATACAAATCTATCCCACCAAGTCCTACTGATGTCACAGACCAGGCTGAGGTCACGTGTGCAGGTTACTCAAGTGGAGCTTTACTTGCGGCTATGCAGAAGTCCCATCATGGTGGGGTCTGAGATTGCTTTGTATGCCAGACAGAGGTCACCTCTGAGGAGTCTGTATGAGACTGAGTAAAGGGCCTATCTGTGTAGGGTAGATGTCTGAGGCCCTGGATTCTCCTGGTGAGGGACCTCTGTGGTCTCTCCAGCTGCTGCATGTGCTTTGCAAGGTACATGCTGAAAGGGGCATTGTACTCAATAAAGGGTCTTATAAGGGAAGAATACAGGATGTTATGACCTCCTTGACTCTGGATGAGATACCCTTACTAATGAGGTTAGGCCATGTAGAAAGCTTTCCATACAATGGAGGCAATATGGTGGTCAAAAGTCAGTTTGATATCAACCTGGGTGCCCAAGTCCCTTACGACTGATTGCATGGTTAGGAAACCCTGAAAACTGAGGAGCCTTAGCAGGAGGAGTTTGCCACTCTTCTTGCCTTTAGTAGAAGGGTAGGAATACCTACAAACAAAGGCAGGCTTAGTGGGACAGTTTCTCCGAAATTCAGGCACAGGAAGAACAAATACATGTTTAAGCTCCTGTAAAGCCTTACCCTTGTCCTGAAGGGAATTAACCCAGCAAGAGCTTCCCCAAACAAAAGTTCAGGATCCAGAGGAGCATCCATCAACTTAGCTTTAATATCGTCAGGTAGAGGCTGAAGCCTAAGCCAAGAATAGCTCCTCATCACTGAACCAAAAACACCAGCCCTAGAAAAGGCATCTGCAGCATCATAACTACATTTAATAGAATGATGAACCAATTGAAAGGAAGTCCCTAACAAGGTAAGAACAGAAGTTTTACCCTCAGACTCAGGAAAATCAGAAATAAGTTGATAGGCCTGAGAAAGAAGCGCCAACACATACCTAGACATATGGGTCTGATAAATAACAGCCCTAAAACCTAGGGTAGCAGAAGTGTAAACCTTCCTAAACAGGTCTTCCATAGTTTTGCTAGCTTTGTCAGAAGGCAATAACTTGGGTGAAGGGAGCAATTGAGATGGCTTATCAGAGGAGGTCAGCAACAGGGCATTTATACAAAAAGGTTTTATGGGGTGCATGACGACAATCAGGCACATAGGAGGCATTAGAAAAAACACCCAGCAAAGCAGCCAAAACAGGAGGAATAGCCACGGGTTTAGGAGAGTCCATCTGCAGTAACTCATAGTACTTCTTATGGATATCAGAAACCTGAGCACAATCCCACTTAAAAAAAAAAATCCATCATCATACAGAGTGTGTCCCCAAAGGAAATTTACTCAAAAGGAACATCTGGAGTCCTCCTCCTCTGACCCATAGTTCATAGGAGAAGGAATTTGAGTAAAATAAGTCAGGGATTTGTCATCAGAATCTGACTCATTCTCAGAAGAATCCTGTTCTCTATGCTTTTTAATGGGAGTAGAGGACCAAGGAGGAGCAGAAAAGTACAGTTGTGCACCTACCATAAATGTAGATGTTCGAGAGTATTCACTGTTGCAGTCATTACTCTTGGGTTATCCTGCTGGCAGGCTACCCGCAGTCAGCCTGAATTCCAAAGTCTAGGTCTGGCGTCAGTTGCTGTCGCCTCTTCCCTGAAGTCAGTGCGCCAGGGGTATAAAAGATGCAGCCGATGCCATTTTCTTCATTTTTCTTGCCCCAGATGTCAGGTGCCCCCAAATTTGGTAGGCTGAAATTTATGCCAATAAGTATGCATGCACAAAAATAAACATTTCCTTCATCTACAAGCAAATACACCACATAGGTTGTATAGGATAGAGAAGTACAGATACATCCCAGCAAAGAAAAAGGGGGATGGTGGGTGGATAACCTGGACTGCAACAGTGAATACACTCGAACATCTACATTTATGGTAGGTACACAACTGTACTATGTTCATCGTGTTTCACTGTTGCAGTCATTACTCTTGGGTTGAATCCCAAAGCTGAGGATTGGTGGTCCAGCTAAATAGGATTAGGAGAGGCTATGAGGCCCTGCAGAACTGCAGTGGCAAAGCCTGCTCTGGATTTAGAGTAAAGAGGTAAGTGGTAGTGCTTTGTAAAGGTGTGCACTGAACTCCAAGTTGCAGCCTCTAAGATGTCTTTGGTTGGTAATCCTCTGAGGAAGGCTGCTGAAGTGGCTGCTGCTCTGCTGCAATGAGGCCTAATGCCCTTAGGCACTGATTTGCCATGCTGAGAATAGCAGAAATGGATGCAATGGCCTATCCATTTACAAATAGTCTGTTTTGAGATAGCCTTTCCTTGTGATCCTGCAGCATATGACACTAAAAGTTGCTCAGTCTTTCTGAAAGCTTTAGTTCTGTCCAAGTAGAAGCGTAGCTGCCCATGTATGTCCAAAGAATGCAGAATTTTCTCATCCTTGTTCTGTGGATTTGGATAAAAGGTAGTCTAGTGAATGGTTTGGTTGAGGGCCACACTGGACACCACCTTAGGCATAAATGTAGGTTTTGTCCTCAGAGAAACCCTGTCTGGATGAAAAATGATAAAAGGTTCCACAGCCATGAGTGCTTGTAACTCCAAGACTCATCTTGCAGAGGTTATTGCTAGGAGCAGAGCTGTTTTCCAGGATAAGAATTTTATATCCGCTGTTAAGGCTGGCTCAAAAGGAGGCAGTGTGAGTTTTTCTAAGACATAACTGAGGTCCCATGCCAGAATTGGGGCTCTCCTTGGAGGCCTGATGTTTTTGGCCCCTCTGAGGTACTGCCTTATTAAAGGATGAGAAAAGATAGGTGGTTCCGTAATGTAATGGGCTGAAATGGCAGAGGCATGAATCTTAATTGATGAAAAAGAAAGGCCTTTGCCCAGCAACTCAGTTAGGTATTGTAAAATCTGAGGGATATTTGGTACATACATGTCAATGCCTTGTTTCTTGTTCCAAGCACAGAATCTCTTCCATTTTTCTGCATAAGATTTTCTGGTACTGGGCCTCCTGGCCTCCAAGATAACATCCATAACAGCTTTTGAAAGAGGAGTATTCTGAATGGCTACATTATCCGCCATGCTGCCAGATTTAAGGTCCTGAGTTGGCTGTGCAGGATCTGATTGTTTTGTTGGGTCAGCAAATGAGAAGTTTGAGGCAATATCCATGCTGGACCTTGAGACAAGCTCTTTAGGATTGGGTACCAGTGCTGGCGTGGCCAGTCTGGTGCAATCAGTATCATTTTCGACTTCTCTTGTCTGACCTTTAGGAGTATCCTGGGAAGGAGAGGCAGTGGAGGAAAGGCATATACTGTTAGATTTTTCCAGCTGAAGGATAGGGCGTCCACTCCCTATGCTTGTTTGTGATAAATCCTTGTGCAAAATCTATGAAATTGGCAGTTGTGAGGGGAGGCAAATAGATCTATGTCTGGGCATCCCCATTTCCTTGTTATCATGCTGAAGATTTGTGGATCCAGTTTCCACTCGTGGGGATCCATGAGGTTTCTGCTTAGTTCGTTTGCCAGAGTATTTGTCTTTCCTGGCAGGAATTGTGCTTGCAGGTGAATTTGATAAGTCAATGCTGCATCTCATAAGGTCATTGCTTGTCTGCAGAGGGGGTAGGAATGTGTACCTCCCTGCTTGTTTATGTACCACATGACCGTAGTATTGTCTGTCTTTATCAGTAGCTGTCCTGGATGAAGTAGATCCTTGAAAGCTGTCAGGGCATTCTGAACAGCTAGCATCTCTTTTTGACTGATGTGAAGATGCATCTGGCTTGCAGGCCATGTGCCCTGAATACATTTTCCTTGCCATATGTCACCTTTGATCATTATAAGTAAAAAACTAAGAGCTCTCATAAAATCATCAAAGGCAAATTTTGAGAGAAAAATCGCCAAGGACTCTAAAGACAATCATAAGGCCTTCTTTAGCTATGTTAGAAACCTAGGAGGAAACTCCCAGATATGCTCAGAATTAGTTCAAAATGATGAAGGAGAGATATCTATTCCAGAGGATTGTAGCCCCCAAACATCTCCAACGCCCAGGTGAGAACTGCCCTCACTAAGGCAAAACACAGCATCCATGGGACGGATGGTGTAATTAAACCCACAGTTAGGACAGCTGTTTAATCTTAGCCTCACCTCAGGATTGGTCCCACTTCATAAGGGCGGTGCCTCCACAGATTAGCTTGACAAGCCTTATCTGCAAAGCCATGGAGAGGATCATAATGGAACTCATAAATAAAGACATAGGGAACTTGCAGACTTTGGATCCAACCCAGTGTGGCTTTGTCAAAGGCAGATCCTGCCTCTTAAACTTAGTTGACTTTTCGAGACAGTCACCAAGGCCATTGATGAGGGAAAGGCAGTCCATACAGCCTACCTCGACCTGGCAAAGGCCGAAACTCATCAGCTTGAATGTAAACCCATACATCACAAGATGGGTTGCAAACTGGCTAAGTGACAGAACCCACAGGGTCAGAGTTGCTGGAGCCATGTCAGACTGTGTCCCACAGGGCTCAGTCCTTTTCTGAAGTACAAGCAAACACAGGAGGGTTATGGCTGACAAAGTTTGCAGATGAGATATCCTCCAGAAGGGCCTCACAGAAACGGATAACTGGTGCCAGAGCCATGGCCTGATCTGGGGACCCAAGTTGACAGTAGTCTATCTGACCAGACACCTGATGCAGCTTGAAAGGCCCCAAAAGTCCTCACCAAAAAGGATAAGGGGGTCAAAATGTGTCTTAGACATATAAGGCCATGTCAAACCCAGATTTGACTGGCCTTGTTCAAGAGGATTACTTCAGTGTCACTGCTTGACAGAGGCACAGAAAGCCACATAACTATGGGCTAGGCTTATAAATGCCCGGACCCCCAGGCATAATCTGATGCATCCGTTGTCAGTGTCTGTCTGGCTGTGGGTAAAGTGAATGGCAGACCCTTGTTGTGTTGACAGGCCTCTGCCAACCATCGAAACTCCTGTTGCAGGCAGGGAATGAGGGTAATTACTGTCTCCAGGCTGTGGTAATGCTGAGTCCAAACACTTTTTAGATACCATTGAAGTTTCCTCAAATGCAGTCTAGCATATGGAATTAGTAGAATGCAGGATGCCATGAAACCCAAGGTCTGCAGGATTTTTCTTGCAGATAACTGGGGTTTTGTTGCCAATTTTTTGAAGTAATAAGTCAGTTGCTTTTGTTTGTCTGGCATGAGATAAGCCATCTGGGCAGTTGTATTTAAGCTTGCACCCAGGAATATTATCTCTTGAGAGGGTACTAGTTTTGATTTCTTTTCATTTACTGTGTACCCTAGGCAAATTAGTCATCTTTTTACAAATGCCAGATGCTTTAGAAGAATGTCTTTGTTCTCTGCTTAAATAAGGCAGTCTTTCACGTAGGGGTATATTTGAATTCCTCTGTCTGCAGAATGCAATTACTGGTGCCAGGCATTTTGTGAAGACCCTGGGCGCAGTAGATAAGCCAAAGGGCAGTACAGAGAATTGGTAGTGCATTGATCTAGCTATGAATCTGAGGTATCTTCTGCAAGATTGTTGAATGGCCCTCATGTCCATGAGGGCTGAAATTTGCTTTTGTGCCTCTGCCCATTAATTGTGTGGCAGGTCTGGCATGCCCTTTGCCCTTGGTAGAGTGTGAAAGTGGAACCTGTAGCCTTGGGACACAATGTTCAAGACCCATTTGGCTTGGGTAACCTTTTGCCAATTTGATGAAAAAAGTGCTAGTTTCCCCCCTAAGGGGGCTGCCAAAAGGAAAGTGCTTGGATATGGCAGAAGAAAGTCATTGTGACTGTTTCCTGTAAGGTTGTGATTTGTCTTCTTCGCTTTTGGAGGTAGGAGCACCCCATTGTTTAGGCCTGTATGAGCCTTGGGGCTGAGATCTGCCTCTGGGACGTCTGTATCTGCCTCTTAGTGGTCTGTCTGACACTGGAAAGGGTAAATTTTTAGAAGGCCAGTTCCTGCTAAACCTGGGTGGCTGTACTAAGAAATCCTTAACTGTCTGCATGGATTTCACTTTATCCTCCATTTTCTTCAACACCTGTTCTGCTTTAGCACCAAACAAAGTATCATGCTGTAATGGGGCATCTAATAGTTTTGGTTTAACATGATCAGGCAGATTCTGTTCCTTTAACCAAGCATGCCTTCTAATAACAGAAGCTGTAACAGCAGCCCTGCAAGAGGCCTCCAGTGAATCATAACCATATTGCAAAGTATGCTTTCCCACTTGTTCTGCTGCATGCAATAAATCCTGCGTTTCTTTGTTCTCTGAACATTCAGTATTTGGCATAATTTTCTGTTTAAGCAGTGACATTAAGTATTGCTGATATTTAAGCATATGAAACTGACAATTTAAAGCCCTTACAACCAAGGTAGCAGAAGTGTAAACTTTTTTCCCCCATCTGTCCAGTGCCCTAGAATCCCTATCAGAGGGGACAGGGTTTTTTGCAGTGGAAGCTTTGACCCCTTTGGGACCCTGAGATATAGTTTCTGGGTCTGCAGCAGGGTCTTTATATAGGGATTTATGAGAATCTGGGACCCTGTAGTATCTGTCTGGCTTAGCAGGTGCAGGGGGTAAAGAGTCAGGGGACAGGCCAGACTCTGAAAAATACATCATCTACAATGTCTAGAACAGGTGGAATAGCAAGGGGTCTGTGCTGAGGAAGTAGCAGAAAGTCTCTGAGCCTTTTCTTAGATTCAGAGTAATCTTGGCTCTCCCAGTGGAAATGCTCCCTCATGGTATGCAAGGTTTCCCCAAAAGAATAATCCTCAGGAGGACAGGCTGAAGGAATGGATTCTTCAGCATCAGAGTCCTCATAGGGAGGCATAGAATAATCCTGTTCAGAAGAGGAATCAAAGGAAATAGAAACCTGATCAAATGAACCATATTCTGTCTCTTGCCTAGGACTCTTATCAGGAGGGGGATGGGAACCCCTGTTCAAATAATTAGGTCTTCGGCCATTTTAAGCATCTGTTTTTCAGGCATTGAAGTCTGAGTAGGAGAATGCTGTACTTGTTTCTTTGTCTTTAGAGCTGCTTTAGTCTTTGTCTTTGAAGCTGAAGATGGTTTAACATATAACTGTGTAGGTCTGAAAACACCTTTAGAAGCTGATGCCTGCTCAGCGGCTCCGGACCCATCTGAGGGAATGATTTCCAAGTGTCCAATACCTTGAGTATCCAGAGGCCCAGTCGGCTCCACATGGGAGTCAGAAGCGGCCTGTGGCTCTGAGGTAGCGGGCGCCAGGGGCTGCGAAAGCGCCTCACTAAGAACCGGTGAACCAGCGACTGGCCTAACGGAGGCCTCGTCGTCGGTTTTGAACCTCTGATGCCTATCTTTTTCCTTGTCCTTGCGTTTTTTTGTAAACTCCGGTCGTCGGCTGTTCTGACGGCATAATGTAATTAAATCTTCAGCCAAAGTAATGAAATGCAAAATCAAACTGACGCTTAATAGTGCGTTGGTTAAATCTAGCACAAAACCGACAGCTAGCAACGTTGTGATCAGGGCTTAGGCAAGGAATACAATAAGAGTGAAAATCCTTATGAGGTATTTGCTTCCCACAAGAAATACAATTGTTAACTTTTTCTGACATCAGTCTGGAGCAAGAAAAAAGTTTCCCCAATGGGGTACTTAGCTTTAATGAAAACTTTGGTTCTGAAATTCGGATTTGAAAATCTCAGGAGTTGGCCGACCAGCACTTGCGAACTGCTTTTGCTTCGGGCACCGCGCGGCAAGAAAGATTGAAGAAAATGGCGTCGGCTGTATCTTTTATACCCCTGGCACACTGACGTCAGGGAAGAGGTGACAGCAACTGATGCCGGACCTAGACTTTGGAATTCAGGCTGACTGCGGGTAGCCTGCCAGCAGGATAACCCAAGAGTAATGACTGCAACAGTGAAACACGATGAACATCCAAAATCCCTTGAGGAGGCTTTAAGGACATCATACCAATAAATAGCCCATGAGTGAAGGCCTGCCAGTCACTTTGTGGATCCCTAGGAGTAGAAAAAACATGTTTAATTTTTTGTTTCTTTTTTAAGGGCACACCCCCTCCAAAAAACTGACAAGACCCAGACCCAGTACAGTAGTAGAGAGCCATAGTAGGAACTTCTTCATCAACTAAAATCTGAGGAACTCCCCTAGGCCCCTCGGAAAAAATCAACTGTCGTTCCCCTTGAATGTTCACAACGGACACCTGCAAAGTCTCTTTGGATGTGATGCCAGTCAGATCCTCACTGGCCTACAACACAGTCATGGTAGAGAAATCTGGCAACACAGCCGGGCAAGCCTCAGGGTTTGTAATAACCTCGGGAGAAACACCTGGCACAGGCTGGCCAGCAGAATATTATGGTCATACCTTTCTCACCTTCTTTCCTAATGGGTGGCCCTTGAGGCAGGAGATTCCTTCCATTGTATCTTTAGCAAGAAGCTTAAGATGCTGGTTCTCAAGATACAATGAAAGGAAAGAAAGTCTACTGTGAAGGGTTTTTGAAATTAATGCCTGGCATTGAAAAATACGTATGGTCATGAGATGCTCCTAGACATAAAAAAGACACTTATTGGTCTTCATGGGGAATCTGTCTCCCACACTGGCACTTGATATTAACTCCAAAGAGCCCAAAAAGCAAGAAAAATCAATAAAAAACAATGGGGCTCTTATCTGCACTGCAAATAGGCATAGGTAATCAATGGAGAATGAAAATGCATTCAGCTGGCAAAATGGATGCAGGAAAACAGACTGACAGTGAAAAGATGCATTCAGACTGGCGGCAAAGAAGTTCTTTTTATGGTAGGCCTGAATGTCACCTTTATGCCCTACGTTATGCAAGGAGTGTTTGGGGACATTCAGGCACACTTTAAAAGCAACAGGAAGTCCTTGGTATATGGCCAGATGACAGGCTTCCATGGCAGGGAATCCTGAATGTAAAGAATACTGCAGCAGTGAATGTAAGGACATCACTACTGTACCTGCCTTTCAAAACAAAAACTATCCCGCACTAAAACTGCTTAATAGTCAGACTTTGTCATCATACTGTCTACCTCTAGCCTGCAAACTTTAACACAAAGGAGTAAATTACCCCTGCAGTCTAACACTGGTGGCACCATCACTCTAAACAGACCAGCCTTCAAAAAGGCCATAGCGAAAAAGCATTAGTCACAGATAGCACCTGCCTGTTGGATCACCTTCCCACAACACTTCAGAAAAGATCAGTAACAACAAAAAATTAAAAAAAGAAAAACTTTTTAAGTACCTTACAAGCAGCTATAAATATACCTGCTTTGACAACAATAAAGGCATCTACAAAAGACAACTTTTCAACAAAGATTAACATGATTAATTAATTATTAGTGTAATCTACAAAAGAATTCTTGTACATATGTACTTATTGTAACATACACTGAAGTATAGAGTTCCAGACAAAGATATCACATTTACTGGAATAAAATTTAATTCAAAATGATACAGTCTCATTATGTAGACTGTAAGATGTATAAATATTGGGCATGCACTGAATATTACAGCTCCAAAAACTAATCCTTATTTGCATTGCATGCTCTGTTGTATATGAGTAGCCTGTCACATCTATAAGCTGTGCAATGTCTATGCCTGTATTCCCTGGTAATTTCTTTGTATAATTTGCTATGCTAATAGCTACCAATCTGCTCAGGGCCATGAATGAAAAGGGTCTTTGGACTAGCCTACCAAACCAATTTTAAACCTTTTGGATAAGAGCAAATCATTAAGTTATAAGGTGACCTAATAAGAGCCCCGCAGATGATTTTATGGGGAATATTTTAAAAAAATCATTAAACTTTCTACCAGTACTGAACTAATGCATTATCTGCCAATCATGCCCTCTAATGCCCAGATCAGCCACCCTTTCACCCAGCTCTAGCTACACCTCTTACATGCACACATACATTTTACAAATTTAAAGTGTAGGTAATGCAAGGTTTATCTATGATTGGTGTTGTGTGATCTTGAAGGTGAAGCCATTGTGATTAAAACAAAGCCAACCATGTGTAAATCCTGCATTACTCACACTCATGAGTTAATTATTTTAAGTATACAATGACATTATTCAAGAAAAAATGTTTTACCTTTTCCAAATAACGTTACTATATAAAGGACTTTATAGTTCTTCTTGTAGTCTGGGACATTGAAGATAAACATACTGGATGTTTCATGACTGCACAGTACTATCCTGTCTCTACTATTACTTTTTAATGTATCTATACTTATGTATATTATATAATTTATATATATATATTTATATATATATATATATATATATATATATATATATATATGCAGATGCATTCACATACACACATTATATATATGTCTGTATGTATATAAATATATATATGTGTGTGTATATATATATATATATATATATATATATATATATATATATATATATATATATATATATATATATAGACATACAGAGGGGAGCGATAAGAGTTTGCTGTGGTATGTTTTTTTCTTTTTATGGATAGTCCACATGTTGGTCTGTTCTTCATAAAAGTTGCTGTTTTCTGACATTTAATTGAGGAATAAGTCAGTAAATGTCTGATTTTGGAGGTAAGTAATGGCATATACCATGGATCTGCTTGTAGGGATACTTACAACATCAATCAATTTTGTGAGTTTTTTGTTTTAATATACTATATTATTGTGCTACACAGAGCTATTCATTTATGAGAAAAAAAATATTTTTTACATTTTAATTTCTCTGCTAGCAGCACAGAGAAAGTGCGCCAACTGAAATTCTTTCAGTTGATACTGCTACATTTACAGTGAGCATGCCAAGTGGTTTGTCTAATCAGCATGCAGACTTTTGAATGCTAATATAATTTTATTGTGTAATGTATAGCAAAATTGTATTTATTTTTTATTGACATCTGATTACTGGAAAAGTCAGACTAGGTAGGTGCCCATTTTCAGAGGAGGCTGGGGAGAAAAGCTCCAAAGTATTACAAAAACATTTTAAGAATAATAATTTTACTGTCTTCTAAAATACAAAAACATCTAAAATGTAGATCATACTAAATCAGACATAATGTGAAAACATTGGTTAAGAATAAATGCAATTTATATGACAATGACTTAATACATAGAGAAATTTTAGCCAATTTAGAGAGAAATTAAGGGTATGTTAGTATAATACAAACAGGAACTGCAATATGAAGTGCATATTTAGAAAGAGAGTCAGTGGACAAAAATTGATTGAAGTAAGGAAGTGAATGAAGAGGAGAGACTAAGGCACTGTAAGATATAAAGAGGAGTTTGTTCACATTTAGGAATACAGTTTATCTTGAGGTTGAACAAGAACAGAGAAAGATTTTGGCTAGGAAGTTTTTCAAAATGGTTTTAAAAGACTGAAGGGAGGATACTGACCGGATGGATACAGGTAAGTAGTTCCCAGCCATAGCAACATGCTATGAGTACAGACAATACAAAACATACCCAGCCGATTTGATAAGTTTATGGATAGAGAGGAGTATTTGGTCATTTAATCATAATGACCAATTTGAAACATCATTGTGCAGAATAGCATTTAGTACTGGACAAGCAGATGGATGCTGCATACTCTTATAGGTGATAAAAAGCTGTATATGTGCTAGTTGATGGGATAGCTCTAACTAATTTAGGGTTTTTAGTGCTATACAGTGAAGATTTCTGAAAGGGGTACTTGCTGCAAATTTAGCCACTTTACTATAGCATTGTTCAAGTTTTGATATTTGTGATGCCTGGAGTTTAGTAAGGGTGAGAGTGCCATAAAGTAGTGAGAAAGGAGGTAAGTTGTGGCAAGTATAGTTTTATAAATAGTTCCTAAAATCCCTAGTTTTGGAGTGTTTTTATGTAATTTTGTACATAAAGGTCAAATTTAAGATCATCATCCACTATGATCCCTAATAACTTGTTATGAGAAGGAACTTCAATGGTTGTATTATTATCAAAGAGGAGTTTAGATTTTGTTTTTCATGGGACAGAGATTTGTGAAAAAAATAAGTAATTTGACTTTTTGTTGGGTTGAGCATGAGTTGTGAGTTACAAAGCCATGTTTCAGTGGCTATTAGAGCTTCTTGAGTAATTTTTTGGAAATGCGCCAGATTGTCAGACATGCATAGGAGTGTGAAGTCATCTATGGATTGTAATCGGGAGGCCTTTGTGTGGATTTGTGGAGGGTACTGAAAAGACAGGAGTCAGAGCTAGAAGTGGCAGAGTTAAAGATGTTAAGATTTGCATTGGGTGTGACAAGGATGGATAGGATTAGGAATGAGTATATTAGAGGGTCGGCTCAGGTTGGACAGTTTGAAGACAAAGCCATGGAGGCGAGATTGCATTGGTTTGGACATGTGCTAAGGAATGATGCTGGGTAGACTGGGAGAAGGATGCTAAGGATGGAGCTGCCAGGTAAGAGGAAAAGAGGAAGGCCTAAGATAAGGTTTATGGATGTGGTGAGAGTGGAAATGCAGGTGGTTGGTGTGACAGGGCAAGATGCACAGGACAGGAGGAAATGGAAACAGGTGATCCTCTGTGGTGACCCCTAACATTAGCAGCCAAAAGAAGAAGACTAATGAGAATCTTAAAGAGGAAGGGACCAAGGATAAAGCCTTGTGGTACATGGGTGGTGATTGGGGGATATGGAGAGATGATGGAGTGCTATTTTTACTGACTGATACCTATTGGACAGATGCTTTTGAACCATAGAAGGGTGGAGTGAGACAGACCTAGTGAGGACATCTGAAGTAGAAGTTTGCTGTGACAAATTGTGTCAAAGGTTTTGAGTCTAGACAAGTCTAGAAATACGGAAGAGACTAGTTCTGCATTATCTCTAACTTTAATGACAGTATCTATAAAGGTTAGAAGTACAGTGTTATTACAATGGGAAGGACAGACGTCTTGGGGGATAGGAATTCTTTTTGCAGGAGGCAGTTTAGCATTTGTTTTGAACAATTTTTCAAAAGTTTTGGAGGTGGGGATAAGATTGCTATAGGCCTAAAGTTAGTAATATCTGTTGAATTTCCTCCTTTATGTAGATGGATAATGTGTGATTTTTTTCCGGAGAGAAGGAATGTAGGATTCCTGGATGGACTTATTTATAAGGATTGATATAGGATAGGTTGATATTTTAAGGTACTTGCTTGGAAGGTCATCAGCTGAAGCAGGACATGGTTTGAGTTTTAGAGTAGTTTTATACAAGATGTAGGCACAAGTTTGCAGGTGAAAATGGATGTGGTGATATGTGGCTGTTGGGCAGGGTTGGGATCAGATGTTGATGCTATACTTTCTCTGAAATAAGAGCTGAATTCTATTGCAGTTTTGAGCGGTGAATAATTGTGAGAGGGGTTAGGGTTGAATATTTGACCAGGATGTAAGATTTCATTACTGGCTTACCATAATTTTTGGGGGCTGTGTTTGCTATTCTTTTGAAAGTTGTTATTGTACATTTTTTGTCTTCATTTATGTGCTTTTTAGTATAGTTACGGAGGAGAATTTTTAAGTTTGAAATGTTGTGTTGTTTTTATTTATAGACATTCTTTCCATACTTTCTCTGTCCTACATTAGCATTCTTCTCTTTTTGGGTAGCCAAATTGCATTGTTTGTTTTTAGTCTTTTCCTTTTAGGAGGTACAAGGCTATTTAGGAAATGTGTTGAATTCATGTACAGCATCCTCTAAGAGTAGGTTTTTAGGATGTTCTAAGTAATAGAGAATAATGAGGAATTTGGTGTCTTGCTACAATGTGTGGTGTTATTAATTAGTTGTGTGAAACCAGACAAGTGCATTCTAGATGTAGGACAGTTAGAGGTTATGTTCAGCCATCTGATATTGACATCACCTAGTAGTACTTTTTATTTTAGAATTGTTATGGATATCCAACATAGAATATCTTCGTGTAACTGTATTGTCGCCAGGAGGGATACAGAAGACAGTAATACATATTTGTTTATTTACAGGAAAGTAATAAGAAGCTCTGTTGAACTTGAATTTTGATATTGGTTTGTTGAAGGGAAAATGTGGCAGTTTTGGGGAAATATTAAAGTAATACCACTGCCTTTCCTCTTTATGCTATTACTAGGCATGATAATATAGTCAGAGGCTGTAATTTCAGAGTTGTTCAAAGTCAGCTCACCCAGGGGGCTTGTTTGGATGATAATCTAATCACAAAACACAAGACTAATTGACTATGATCGAACAACAGTCTTGAGAAGTAGCTCATCTAACAAATATAGGTTTCTTAGAGCAAATTATCTTATATAGTCTAGTGAGCGAGTCATGAGGAGGAGTGTGTACTTCCTGCTTACCTTATTCAAAATCCTGTGAACTTCAAACATCCCCAGGTTATTTACCAGGTTATCCAGCACTTTACCTTTCTTCAGAAGAAGATGGCTTCTTGGGCCACCAGTTATCTTATCTGTTGACTTGACAATACTAGGTTCCAGTCATCTATCCATAGACTTAATACCCCTTACATAGCTGTAGCTTTCCTAGGTAAGTGTACATTCTCTGAAACGTTGGTACTTGAGGGATAGAAACATTTACTAGTGTTGCTAAATAGCTGTCCAGTCTGCCCTTACATAGCACAAGCCTACCTTGGTGATCTTTATGCTTATTAATCAAATCAAAAAAGACATCCCTTCCTTAGTAAAATGATTACTCCTAGTTTCCTACTTCTAGGATATGAGGAGAAGTTAAGCATGCTATAGATTGAAGTTACTAGTTGCCCATGCTCCCTCATCTTCTGATAAAGAAGTTTCTTGCAACATTAAACTATCAGGGTAAAACCGAGACCCTTGACTCTTTAATAGGGCAAACTGGGCCATTGATGTTTCATGAAGGTAATTTCATATTGTACTGTAGTAAATAGGTAACTTAGAAGCAATCTAGAAGAAATATAAATATTAATCAAGCAAGTCAGTAAAACCAAGCATAACAGCTCACAATTAGACTCACTCTCTCCCCTCCCATGTTGTAACAGAAAACTCAATGCATACTGGCTCTAAACAACAACCAGTCAAAATAATAGCAGTTCTGATTAATCAATGCAGAAGTTTGGTTTTACAGAGGCTGAGTGCCTCTGCTAAGGTCAAGTGTGAATTCTTGGTGCACAAGGATGACCTTTGTGAGGCAGTTGCCTCTAGGTTCAAACTGTAGTACAGACTTGAACTGCACAATTTTGTTTTAATTTTTAGCTTACTTTATTTTTTATTTTATTTTGACATTTGTTTACTGGGATGGTCCAGCTGAGTAAGTGCCCATTTTCAGTGGATGCTTGGTGAGTAAACTCCACAGATAAGCAACATTTTTAAAGAGTGAAAGGTCACATAGTAACACATAGGCACAGGGACAAGGTCTTTGCAGTTTTAAAAACGGTGGTGGTGGTGGTGGTAGCAGTAGTAGAAGCAATGTCATGGATACCAGAAAACCAACAAGAGGAGGAGGGAGGAAATTCTGTCTTACACATTCCTGACAAAGACAAAAAACAGTTAGAGCCTTCATTAGTTCTCCTGGAGAGCAAGAGAACTTACATGGGTGGGATGAATAATTATGAAAGGGCAGATACCTTATGATGAATACAATCCACTTCTGAGTAGAGGGTATACGTTTACAGTCTAAGACAATATCCCCAGACTTACCATAAGATGGGTCTAAGACAATATCCCCCAGACTTACCATAAGCTAGACCTAAGACAATATCCCCAGACTTACTATAAGATGGACCTAAGGCAATATCCCAGACTTACAGTAAGGTGGACCTAAGACAATATCCCCAGACTTACCATAAGATGGATCTAAGAAAATATCCCCAGACTTACCGTATGATGGACCTGCTCCTCTCCATCCACAAGGATCTCTCCACTGAGGCTAGAATGTGACAGCCAAGGGACAGAGTCTGGGCAGAGCAGTGATGCCAGCTTCTCAGCTGGGTTGAAATTAAGGAACAGACCAGGATTTGTACAGTCTACTTTTGCCATCAATGGCCTCTTCATCTCTTCAACACTATTAGCTATATATGATGTTAATATTCTCCCACCAATTTGATTCCATTATCTGATTTGCCTAACTCAACATTTTGCATATAGTTAGTATATAATCTGAAAAAACAGGATGATGATACACAGACTTGTCTTAGTCCTTTTCCCTTTTTTACTAGTCACTTCTATATGCTGTTCCCAACTGTTGCTCTGCAATAAACAGGACATGCTGGAGGGATAGATTCCTGTCCCACTGACTTCCTATACTCTGGAACAAGCTACCCATCTATGTCAAGCAAAGTTCTTCATTAGCACTCTTCAAGAAAAATCTTGATGAATGGATGGGAAATAGGAAATACACCCGGGGATCACTTCTGTGTCTCTACTTGACAGTGGCACAGGAAAATAACTTTCTTGGGTGGCGTAAGCTATGGAACCTTGCTGGCTAGGCTTATGTAGGCCCTTGGGCCGATAGCCTAGTACCTACCTATGAACCTATGAGACAAATAAGGTGATCAGATATCTGCATTTCTCTCAACATTTACCATGTTTGTTATGGTCCACACAGTCAAAGCTTTTACAGTAGTCAATAAAGCAGAAGTAAATATTTTTTCTACAGCACTGCTTTCTCTATTATCCACTGGATGCTGGTAATGACCTTGTCTTGTTCCTAAGAGTGAAAACAGTTTTTACTTATGCTACGGTTAATAAATGCAGCTATTATTTGACAATGGTTGTCAGCAGCCTGTGATCAAAGGCTTGTGTTAAGCTGTAGATGAAGAGTGCTCTTTAACAATCTACTGATACAAATGAAGACAGAGTCAAATGCATTTATATTTTTTTAAAAGGACTGCTACAATAAAATAAGCTGGTGATAGTGAAGACATGAGGATTAGAAGGGACAGATTTTTAGCATTTTAACAGCATCTCATTCATTGCCTGGTTTCCTTCAGCATGAAAAGGTACAAGTCATTAGTCTCCTGTATCACTTCTGTAACATACTATGCAATCTCTTATTCAATGTTAAACATCTAATATGAACAGCACTTGAAAAATACACTGCTATTAATAACTGACTTGTTTAGTCAGGTGTACATATTTATTACTGTGATCAAAAAAAGAAGTTATGTACTCACCATAATGTTCCATGTTTGTTGCCCTTCTCGCCTTCATTCTTGCTGGTTGGGTTAGGAACCAAGAATCAGTTCCGACTCGCCCTACACTAAAGCTCAAGAGCTACCACTGGATCGAGGCAATACCCTATCCCATGTTGCCTAGGAAGATTACCCAGATCTTGTTTGCAAATACTGTACAGAGTAACAGTGATATACATCACATAATACATATATAAACATGTGTGACCTAGAAGTAAGAAGGAAATCAGAGAACATAAAGTTCCAAATTGACAAAAGCCTCTCTATCCTCCAGGAGCGAAGGTTGGGGGAAGGAGGGTGGGATGCAAGAATGAAAGTGAGAAGGACAACAACCATGGAACATTACTTCTTTATGTTATGTTGTCCTATCTCATCTTCACTCTTGCTGGTTGGGACAGCATCCCTAGCACCTTCTTTCTTGGGTGGCTCAAGGGAACAAACTCTTCAGAAAAGTGGATCCAAATGAAGCCCTGTTCCAGGAGGCCAAATCTACTTTGTAATGAGTTATAACAGTATGAGGTTTTACCCATGTAGCTGCAGCACAAATTGCTTCCATAGGTGGCCTATCTTGAAAGCCATATGAGGTTGCCATGGTTCTCATTGAATGACCTTTTATTTTTTTCCAGGCAGTTGTCTGTTTTGGGAAGTATATGAATAGGTACTGGTGTCAGTAAGCCACTTTGAGAGGGTGACCTTTGATAGTGGGGCACCCTTCTTTTTATCCAAAAAGGAAATGAACAGTTGATCAGATTTCCTAAATCCTTTGGTTCTGTACAAGCAGAAGCGTAACTGCCTGTGTACATCTATTTGGTGTAAATTATATTCTGCCTTTTTGCCATAGTTTGGGAAGAAAATCGGTAGATCAATAGATTGATTTAAATTTGCTTCAGAGCAAACTCTGGGTAAGAATGATGGATTAGTTCTCAGGGAAACTCTGTCTCTATGGAAGACCAAGTAAGGGGGACGTATAGACAATGCCTGGAGTTCTGATACCCACCTAGCTGACATGATGGCCACCAAAAAGACTGTTTTCCATGTTAGAAACTTCAGATGACAGGATGAAGCCAGTTCATATGGTGACAGGATTAGAGTAGACAATACCAAATTGAGGTCCCAACAGGCTGGTGGTTCCTTTACTGGAGGCCTAAGCAAAAAAGTGCCCCTCAAAAAGGTTTTGCACAGTCTATGGGACAATCTTGAATCCCATTTCTCCAATATGGTAGTTTGATATAGCAGCCAATTGAACTCGTACAGTGGCCGCTGCTGCACCTTTGTTGAAGAGTTTAGCTAAAAAGTCCAAAATAGAAGTTACAGGGGCCATGAAAGGATCAATGCCATTGTTGTGAGCCTAACAAGAAAACCTCTTCCATTTGCTAGCATAAAACTTTCTAGTTGCCATTTTGTGGGATGAGAGCAGAATGCGTTTCACAGCAGGGGAGATATCCGGAAGCCTTGCTAGGAGTGGAAGTGGAGCAGCCAAGCTGTCAGTTTGAGGGTTTTGAGCGAGGGATGCAGGATCCCTGATGGATGAGTCAGGAGGTCTGGAACTGGGTCCAGAATCCACAGATTCTCTTAAAGATGGGGCCATAGAAAGGGGAACCAAATTTGTCGACGCCAGTATAGAGCAATGAGTATTGACCTGCTTCCCAATGTGTTGGCTTTCTGAAGGACTTTGGAGCTCAAGGGGAATGGAGGGAAGGCATAAAGGAGACCCGGGGGCCAGTCGTGTACAAGTACATCCCTTGGTGACTCCCCCAGAGGGTGGGATCAGGGCAAAGTAGCTGCTGCATTTGTTGTTCATGGATGTGGCAAAAAGGTTGCAGCAAAGCTGGCCCCTCTTGTGAAAAATCTGTTTCGCAGTTTCCTGTTTCAGGGACCACTCGTGCGGCATTAGAATAGCCCTGCTGAGTTTGTCTGCAATCATGGTGGAGCTCCCTGGGATATGCATTGCTATTAGAAAGCATTGGGAAGAGACCACGCATTACCATGCTCTTTGAGCCTCTCGACATAGGGGGTAAGATATGGTTCCTCCTTGTTAGTTTATATACCAAATGACTGACATATTAAATGCTTGGATTGCAATCGTTCCTAGTGGAAGGGAGTTGTGAAATGCCTGCAATGCTAACAGCACTGCTCTCATCTCTATGACACTGACATGCAAGCCATATGAGGTAGTTCTCATATTCCTGCCAAACTCCTTGGACCATCTTCCCCAGCTTATGCCCCCCCAGCCTATCTGGGAAGTGTCCGTGGTCACTGTAGCTACTGGATGAGGGAGGATGAACTGCCTGCCCAGAACCACCTGAGGAGAATGAAGCCACCAGAGGAGGTCTCTCTTGCATGATTCCATTATGATAATCTGGTGGGACATGGGCACTTCCTGCATGGACCATTGGGTGTAAGGCAACCACTGGAGAACTCTCATATGTAATTGTGCGAGTGGTACCAAGATTATTGCAACCATCATGGTCTCCAACATCTTTAGAACAACCTTTGCTAGTACTTTCTTCTTTGTGAGGATGCTCTGTACTTATTGGCGCAGGGTTTGTATCCTGTCAGGAGGAAATTTGGCTACAATTTCTCTTGTGTTTAAATCTGCTCCTATAAATATGATATGTTGTGATGGCAACAAGACAGACTTTTCGAAATTTATCATAATGCCTAGCTGAGAACAAAGGTGAATAGTAGTGTCTTTTGCCCTGGTAAGTAGATGGTTGGTAGTGGCAGTCAGGAGCCAGTTGTCCAAGTATGGAAAAACCCGGAATCCTAGACGACTCAAGTGAGCCGTGACTGCTGCCATACATTTGGTGAACACTCTGGGGGCAGTCATGACACCAAAGGGCAGAGATCGGAATTGGTAATGACTGGCTCTCAGCCGAAAGCTTAAGTGACTCTGGGACCACCTGTCCATCTTTATGTGGAAGTACACATCCTGGAGATCTATCGAGCACATCCAATTGTCTTTCCCCAGAAAGGGGAGTACAGACTACAGTGTCACCATCCAGAACTTTGATTTTTTTTACAGATTTGTTTAGTCTGCGGAGATCCAAAATGGGCCTCCAGTCCCCTGTCTTTTTTGGAACTAAAAAAGCCTTGAGTAAGTTCCGGATCTGATTTGGTCTGCGGGGACTTCTTAGATGACTTTTTTTCTAGCAACCTTTGAATTTCTAGGGTTGTCTAGTCCCTCTGACTGGGTGGAACATCAGGGACTGACCTTTTTTCTAAAGGGGGGAGAGGAAAAGTGAATGTAATAGCCTCTGGATACGATCTTTTGTACCCATTTGTCATTTGTTATGCTTCGTCATTCATTTGGGTACAGTGACAAGTGACCCCCGATTGTCTCCAGAGCTGGACAGGTGGGCCTCTTTTCAGGAGCAATGGAAGGATCTACCAGAGAATGTATCCCTGTCACCCTGATTTTGCAGACTCCCTCTGCCATGAGGTCAGCGTCTTCCATTACCATTTCACTCTCTGCCCCTGGGGGAAAAATCACCACATGCATCTGGAAAGGCTCTTTGGGACTTACGGAACCACATCTTTACCCCCTTCTGGCCTTTGGGGTAAGGCCGACTAGAGAGAGAAAAATGGACTCCCGTGGCAGAAACAGTCTTTCCCTCTTGCTCACACCTGGTCAGAGTCTTTCACTTTCAGCCCAAACAAGGACGAGCCATCAAATGGGGCATTGATAAAGGAAGACTTGAAGGACTCTGCAAACTCGCATAAGTGCATCCAGGAATTCTTCCTTAGGGAGATCCCTGTACCCACTGCCCTACTTGCACCATCAGCCACATAAGAGATAAGCCACATGGAGGAGTTTACCACCGAATTTACGATAGAAAGCTGAGAGGTCACCTTGTCTGAAACCTCCACAATATAGAATCTTGGAGGGTATCTCCCAACTCCTTTAGGAGATCCCTCTGACGTCTGGTAAAATGGGCCAAGTAGTCCAGTGACCTGAGGTTAAAGGCTGTTGACGAGAACATATGCTTTCCGTATCTGTCCATCGTATGAGATTCCTTATTTGGCAGATGGGCAGATGAGGACGTCTCAGAATATCCTTTTTGGTGGCTGCTGCTACCTCCAGAGAATCTACTGGGACACCTTTTGTGAGGAATTCTGGCAGATGGGCAGATGAGGACATCTCAGAATATTCCTTTTTGGTGGCTGCTGCTACCACCAGAGAATCTACTGGGACACCTTTTGTGAGGAATTCCTTGTCAGAGAGCGCTGTAATAACTTATTTGGCCTCCTCGGGACAGGTTCAACAGACTCTGGAGAGCCCCACGCCTTCTGACTGACTACATTCAGAAGCTGGTCAAAAGGTGGAGTCACCCAAGAAGTGGAAAGGTGAGACCCAAAAGCCTCAAGGTAGACAGACTCATCCTCAGAAGGGCTGATGGACTTCCAGCCACCTCTCTGCTTAAGAATCTCTAGGATATTTGAAAAGGATACATCCTCAGAGGATGACTGTGGGACCCTTCCGAATCATCGATGTCCATGTCTGAAGTGATAGACTCCTCAGGGGAGTCTAGATGTTTTCTCTTACATGTTCTCTTCTGAGGGACCTCCTCAGAGGGGTACTCTGGGGAAGTTTCAGAAGAGAAGCATGTGCCCAGTGGGGCTTCCTGGGACTTCGGGGCTCCATGCTTGGGAGGATGAGGTGGTACAGAGACATATTATGGCACTTTTGGGGAAAGAGTGTTTGGATCTGAGAGTGCAGCCATCTGAGGTGACAGCACTCTCCTCATGACCTAAAAGCACCGTGGCCCTACTCCAAGGGAGCTCCCAGCTCCAAAGAACCCGGAGACTCCCCCTGATCCAAGGCAGTGGACTCCAACACCAATATAGGCACCAAACTCACCTGCGCCGAAGCCCCAAGAGCGAGAATTGGTTCGGACAACTGTCAAACCCGGCTCTCCTCCCCGGACCCAATGGGCAAGCATCGGCCCCTAGACCTCTCAATGAATGGAAGTATCGAGGAGGTCGGAGCAGATATTGGGGCTGAAGAAGCTGGAGCAGATCTTGGCCTCGACAGTTCCACTACTATTAAATCCAAGCACTCCAGCTCCGAAGCTACCACATGGGTCAGAGGAGGAATCGAAGAAGGGGAAGTGGCGGTTGTTGGACTTGAATCCTTCTGGGCTAGGTTCGATAGAATCTTGGCCAGCATGGGAGTTTGTAACAACCTCTTGACCACCCGCTCCACATCATCATCCAAGAGACTTCTGGAGGACCAAGAGGACAGGGTCAAAGATTTAATGGACTGTAAAATAGGTGAGTGTCAGGCTGAGGAGATCGGTTCCAGGACTGGGGACCGGCTCCGTATGCAATACTATGTCGGCTCCAAAATAACCAGCGGAGCAGAAGAGGTAGCCTTTTCAGGCCTGAAAGCCTTTGGGTCCAGTGGTGTATCCTTAGCCTGCTTCTTTGATGGCTCAGATTCCGGAGCTGTGGAAGCAGGTCTCTTTGAAGATTTGTCAGATCTAGGGGATAGACACTGTTGAGGCGATTTGGAGGAACTTCTATAGCTTCAGAAAAAGGAACCTTCAACAAACTATCAATTTATTTTTTCTCTCTAACAAACCCTGGCACTGAAAGCGTGGCAGAAAGGGCAGGACTCCTGCAGATGGACTGCACCCAAACAGTACACACAACTGGTCTGTCCATCTGTCAGGGACATTTCTTGACTGCAATGGCCACACTTCTTGAAGCCCGAAGGCTTTGCTTCTTTAGACATGGCTAACCTAATAGCCTACAACAACAAAACAGGAAGATAGCAAACCTCCTTTTTTTTAATAGAACAGAACAGAAGGAAAAGGGAGACTAACTAGGGAGACTAGAGGAGAAGTCTCTAACCCAAATGACAGTCTTCTCTAGCCAGAGGAGAAGTCTCTAAGTTAAATGACCATTCCTCTAAGATAAATGGACAGAAAAGGGGAAAAAGCCCTCTAATTTAAACGGGCGGAAACAGAGTTCTCTAACTTAAACTCTTTACATTATAAAAAGGGGTGACAGGCTAGCTTAATATAAAAAAAAATCTAACAATAAGTCTCTCAAGAACAAGAAGCCAGGATGGGGGAAGGTAACGGCCTAGGGAAAGTATGACAGCCAGCCACAACAGTAACACCAACAATGTGAGAAATAAACACTGACAGAAGTACAGATTAACCAAATACTCTAAGGATTTGGAGAAAAACTAGCAGAAATGAAGAAAAAAAGGATTCCACTTAGCCTGAGCCTAGTAGGAAGCACCCGATCTGTTTAGTGGCAAACGAGATCTGGGTAATCTCCCAAGGCTTCATGGCCAGTGAAAACTCTCGAGGTTTAGCATAGACCAAGTTGGAACCGTAACAGATTCTGAGTTCCGAACCCAACCAGCAAGAATAAAAGCAAGATAGGCCAGCATAACATCAAACATTTCATTCAACATTAAAAAAGAAAAAAGCAATAAAGGAAAACAGGATTTACTTAAACTGCACATCTTCAGAACTCTGAGGTGCTAACCACTGCACTTCGACCTTCTGTTTTGCCAAATTAGACGTATGACTTGCAGCACCATCCTTAAAAGGAAAAAAAAAACAAAGAAAAATAATCAAACGTAATAATACTTACATTTCTACACTGCCTTGATACATAGTCAATATTTAATTATTTCTTTAAAGGCAAATGCAAACTTTGATTTTTGCTTCTAAGCAGACTGACTCTTCAGCTCACAAACTCAGCTGTTGGGTCTTGTGATAAATGAACATCATTCTTGGTGGTAAATATATTTGGTTTTACTAAAACATTCCATTTAAATTAAATTTTACAATTTGCTGTTGTAATAACAATCAAATACACCAACAGCAATGGTATTTTATATGAATGTTTGAAGACAAATCTCTCCTTGGTCAGTACTTAAAGATTATATATTTTTTTGTTAAATGCTTTTGTTAGAATTTTAAAATAAATAGTATAAAAATACATAAAAATAGAAAAAAAATAACTTGTGTAATAAGCAGATATAAACAGTTACGAACTAAACAATAAACTAATATAACAACTATTTACAAGGTATCTACCCATTAATCTAGTAAATCAAAACAGTAAAAGAAGAATTTGTTGAAGAAGAAAGAGAAAAAAAATAAATAAGTCAACTTGTTGTCCTCTTATTCAATAGTCTTAAGTTTCATCCATGAATTTAGTGAAGAGTTTTGTCTAGTGGCTCTTTCTTTGACAGCTGAGATCTCCATCTGACAAGTTTCAGTTGCAGTGTTGTAGAATTCTCACATAGTTGGGTTTGTATTACTTTTCCAGTTTCTGGTTATCACTTTTCTCACAATTGTTAGAAGGGACCAAAGGTGAGGAAACTCAGTTTTCTTAACATGAAGGAATAGGGACATTAAACAGGAGCAATTAATTACTTAAATGGAAATTATCATTAAGAGCTTCTAAAAAAGAATTAATATCAAGCCAAAAGGTTTAATCACATCACATTTGCAAATCATATGTTGCCAGTTTGCTATGACATTTAGATTACATCTCCAGCAACTATTTTTTTCCAGTTATCATTTCCATTTAATGTGGTGTGATAAATGCTTTATGCAAAAATTTCCAGGAACAAATTTCCATCTTAGTGACCTCGTAGTTTGAGAAATAGTATTATTTTTTTCTCAAATTCGCTTGGGTGACAGTCATTTACATTTATAAAATAATCCCAATAATTATCCTGACAAAAATCTATTTTGATTTTCATAATCTTATAAATTTTGGACTGTTCTTCAAATGTGCAGCTCTTAAATTCTATACAGCTTTAAAAGAACCTTGGCAAAATCAGGACCAGTGTGGCATAAATCTTGAGGAACTAAAATATTGAAAAGTGATAAAATTTATGTAAAGAAAAGACTAAAAGTGAAAAGAATCAAGACTACATTATGTCAGGAAGTAGCATATGATATGTTTTTAGGGGGGGGGACAACAAGGACACAAACTGTGTAATATGTAGACAAGTCAGTGAGCCTGTTTTTTTTTTTTTTTTGTTATAACATTCATATTGGGTGTTATATGTAATTCATAATAAGAAACATAAATGCACAATTACAAATTCAAAACTGTAAGCCAAGTTCACAAGTGAGCCATAGCATAACAGAGCTTTGTGACAGAATGCATGTCAGTAGTGCTATAAGGGCACACAGCATCCTAGATGTTGCAATTACCAAATCAGAAGCAGAGAAATTTTCTTTGACACTTCTGAAGCACTGTCATGGACTGATCACTGTATGATAACCTTGCATCTCAGAGAATATAGTGAAGCTGATACTAATAAAATAAATAAAGGTATCTAACATTTATTTATTTATGTATTTGTTTGTTTATCCTTTGTGACTGGTTAGTTCCATAAGGCTGGCAGCTTGTTTTCAGGGGAGACCTGAAGTGGTATTTGTACAGAACAGGGAAAATTTAGCCAAGGCACTGGGGAAATTCGCCTATTCTGAAGGTGGCACTGAAGAGTTATGGCGAATACAGCAACAGATGGTGGAGATGAAGTAGTAATAAGTGTGGAACAGGGGGCTGGTTTTATGGTAACAACATTGTAAACCAGGAGGATTAAATACTCAGCAACTAATGATAATGGATGGTCAACCTTTAGATTTTGATAATAGTGAAAAATTATGGTCAAAGACTGCTGAAAAAAATGAAGCTCAGAATCTTTTCAAAATTCTTCTGTGACACCTCTTCTAATTATGTGCCTGAAAATATTGGGAACAGCACAAAATGAACCTGCAGATATATCAGCAGTCAGTTTTTGGCTCTTTTCAATTAAAGGAAGTGATAAAATAAAAAGACGAAGTAGATCTTTTGCTGAAGCTGTGCAGAGTAGTCACACTGATATGGAAACTGAGCAAGTTACTGACACTTTAGAACAGTGCAAATTTTTACTTAATTTTCAGTTGTTGCAGAGCACCCCCCCTGTTAATTGATATTGTTTTTTGGAGAGATCTTATTGCTTTGTTTGGAGTTGATATACCACAGGTGAGAACTCTGGTATATTTTACTGCAGAACTTATTTATAACTTAAATTTAGAAACAAAGTCTGTTTTCCAGCACATATTAACTGAGTCTGAAAAGTGATCAAGCACTACTCCTTGATCACAGCTCCAGCTTTATGATTTCCATCTAAATAGGAAAAGAAAAAAAATAAATCTCACCCAGAGGCTCTTTTTTTTGTTGGAAGATGATGAGAGAAAGGAATTAAATCAGCACTGTGATGCTTTTAACTGGGGGTTGGGAAGTTATTGTGGACTTCTTTATAATTAGAGACGCTTAAAATGTGTCATCAATCAAGTTTTGTGAGAAACAGTGGATATGTTCGATATACAATACAATAAAATAAAATATTACTTTTTGTTGGGAAACTTAACTGTCCCATCTTATTCTGCATAAAGTATGGGCAACCGGGCTATAATAGTGTTAATAGTAGAACAAATATGCAAGATGTGGTAGCATCGAACATTTTTGAACAGACTGCCCTAGAAAATGTAAACACAAGTGAAACTTCAGATTCAGACCCTTCAAAAGATGATTTTCCTCAGGATGAAACTACTCAACCTAAGGTGGAGGGGGTCATGTTGAGAAATCTGTGTCAAAACTAAATGCAGATGTGCATTTGGAGGATGAAAGTACTGTTAGTGAAAGTGATGAAGAGCAACGGTCTCCCAACTAAACAATATTTTCAAAAACAGGGAAACCAAAAAATGAAAAGGAAGGATAGGCCTCAGATAAAGAACATTTTAGCATAAAATGTGAACAGTTGGTTTAACCCTATTAGAAGATGTGGTGTAGCTCAGTTTGAAGTTTTTTAACAAATTTGTTTAGATGCATATTTACATAGCATAGGATATTGGTCCTTTGATACAGATATCTGTTCTAGCATAGTGACTTTCATTTTGAACAGAGAAATTGAGCTATTGCACATTAATACAATAGATCCAGGCAGGGTACTAATATTGGATGTTAATTATCAAGGACACAGATGGAGAATTATAAATGTTTATGCACATAGTAATCCAACTGAAGGAAAGCAGTTGTGGGATAGCTTGGAACTGTTGTTGAATTTTAGGAGATGCTTATTTGGGTCAAAGGCTTTAATTCACTTTATGGACAGAAAAAAGAAAAAAATATATTTTGTGGATATTGATGTAATAAAGTGTAAAGAATTTACTTAAGATGCATTCTTTAAGTTCTAGAAGCCCACATGCCTACACTTATAAACCGTATAACTGTACACAAATAGACAATATTTTCTCAAGTAGCAATTTATATGAATGAGACAGATTTGTAGGGACATGCTTTTCAGATCATGTAACTTTACTGAGAAGTCTGGAGATAGAAAAGCAAAAAATGTTACCTCTTCACACTTCTTGCTTATAAAAGTTATACAAAAGTATGTTTATACAGAATCAAATGAAACCTTACATGGGTAGAGCTTGGAAAGATCATTCAGATTTAAAGTTTCTTATAAATCTTGGATAGAAGGATGTTTTTCCTTAAGGAACATAATTTAAAATATAAAAAGGTAGGATCAGGACAGAAATAATACCAAACAGATAAAACAATAATGTTATACAAAGAAGTTATGTACCTACCATAACGTTCCATGTTAGTTGTCTCCTCGCCTTCTTTCTTGCTGGTTGGGTTCAAAGCCGATCTTCGGCTCCGACTCGGCCATCTTCTAAAGCTCGAGAGCTACATACTGGCTTGAGGTCTCCCCATATCCCATGATGCCTGGCTCTAGAAACCCAGATCTCATTTGGTGAGACTAACATCAGACAAAGTAATGAAAGCATCCTATCCTATCATACCAAGCCCAACTATAGAGACTACTAGGTAGAGTGGGATAGTCAGAGAAGACTCAGCCAGTGTGGATCCATAGAGAAACTCTTCTCGGTCAAGTAGGATAGGGGGATGGAGGGTGGGACGCATGAAAGAAGGCGAGAGGAGACAACTAACATGGAACGTTATGGTAGGTACATAACTTCTTTATGTTAAGTTGTCTATCTCACCTTCATTCTTGCTGGTTGGGACAGCGTCCCTAGAACCTAATACCCTGGGTGGCTCAGTGGAACAGACTCTTCAGAACATTGGAACCAAAATCAGCTCTGCTCCTGGAAACCACGTCCAGCATATAATGGGAGATGAAAGTATGAGGATTTGCCCAAGTGGCCGCTGCACAGATAGATTCCATGGGCAACCTGGCTTGAAACGCAACAGAAGTGGCTAATGCTCTGGTGGAGTGGCCCTTAGGTTTAACAGGCAATTCTTTCTTCCTCAGCTGATAAGGGTTATGATAGAAGTCAGCCACCTAGATAAAGTTACTTTTGATACTGGTAGGCCTTGTTTTCCCTCTGCATAAGAGAGGAAAAGCTGATCCGATTTTCTAAAGTGACTTGGTCCTATGCAAATAAAAATGCAGTTGCTTGTGAACATCTAATTGATGTAATTTATATTCTGCCCTGTTGGAATGGTTAGGAAAAAATACAGGAAGGTCAATGGACTAGTTCAAATTATTCTCGGAGGAAACCTTAGGAAGGAAGGAAGGGTTAGTCCTAAGAGCAACCCTGTCTTTGTGGAACGCTAGGTATGGGGGACGTATACAAAGAGCCTGCAGTTCGGAAACTCTTCTCGCTGAAGTAATTGCTACCAGAAAAAGTGTTTTCCAAGATAATAACTTCAAAGGACAGGAAGTTGCAGGTTTCAAGGGTGGCAAAATTAGAGAGGATAAAATCAAATTCAGATCCCACGGAGGTGGAGGATCCCTAATCGGGGGCCTGAGCAGAGTGGCTCCTTTGAGGAAGTCCTTACAAAGCTTATGAGACATTATGCTACTTTCTGAAAGGTCAATGTGAAAATTTGAAATTGTGGCTAAATGCACTCTAATTGTAGCAGAAGCGGACCCAGAATGAAAGAGCTCCACAAGAAATTCCAGGATATGGTGAACAGGGGCTGAAAAGGGGTCTATATTCTTGGCCTCTGCCCAGGAAGAAAACTGTTTCCACTTACTAGCGTAAGTTTTTCTAGTGGTAGACCTGCGCGATGATAAAATGATTTCATGCACCGATTGGGATATATCAGGAAGCCTGGCTAGGGTTGGAAGTGGAGCAATCAAGCTGTTAGGTTGAGAGATTGTAGGGAATGATGCAGCCCACCCGATTGATAGATCAGGAGGTCTGGAACTGGGTCCAGAGTCCAAAGCTGCTCGACAAGGTGATGATGAAGGAACGGAAACCATATTTGTCGAGGCCAGTACGGAGCAATGAGGATCATTCTGCAACCCAATATGGTAGCTTTCTGAATCAGCTTGGGAATTAGGGGAAAGGGAGGGAAAATGTACAGGAGTCCCTGAGGCCAATCGTGACCTAGAGCGTCTCAAGGGGAATGCTCTGGATGTGATAGGAGAGAGAAGAAGTTGCTGCATTTGCTGTTGAAGGGGGTAGCAAAGAGGTCGCAGCAAGGTTGTCCCCATTTGCGGAAGATTTGGTCCACTACTGCTTGATTCAGAGACCACTCATGAGGCATGAGAATAGCTCTGCTCAGCCTGTCTGCTATGACGTTGGATTTCCCAGGGATGTGCGTTGGGGTCAGAAACTGTTGGGAAGAGATCGCCCATTGCCAGAGTCTGAGTGCTTCTCAACATAGGGGGTAGGACCTTGTTCCGCCCTGCTTGTTGATGTACCATACGACTGACATATTGTCCGTTTGAATTTTAATTGTCCCGGTAGGAAGAGAGTCCTGAAGAGCTTGCAATGCTAAAAGCACAGCCCTCATCTCCAAGACGTTTATGTGCAGATGGTACTTTTGAGGTTGCCAGGTACCCTGGACTGTTCTGCCCTGATAATGCCCCCCCACCCAATCAGGGAGGCATCCGTGGTCACTGTAGCAACTGGAGGAGGAAGTACAAATGGTCTGCCCAGGGGAACTGATGAGGAGACCATCCACCATGCAAGATGCTTTTTGCATGTTTCTGTGATGATAATCATGTGAGACATGGGAAGCTGCTGGAAGGACCATTGGGTAAAAAGAAGCCATTGGAGGAACCTCATGTGAAAACGTGCCAGTGGGATGAGTATGACTGCTGCTGCCATGAGACCCAGGGTTTGAAGGACAAACCTGGCTTGAATTCTTTTGCATTGTAACAAGACTTGGACATGCTGCTGAATGGCTGACACCCTGTCTGGTGGAAGGCTGTCTGAGCTGTCCCTTGTATTTAAGTTTGCGCCTATAAAGATGATAGACTGACAAGGCGACAAAGCAGATTTTTTGAAATTTATAGTGATACCTAGTCTGGAGCACGTCTGGATAGTATAGTCTCTGGCTTGCAGAAGGTGATGCCTGGTGGTAGCAGTGAGGAGCCAATCATCTAGATACGGAAACACCTGGAATCCTTGCCTTCTCAGGTGAGCGGTAAGTACTGCCATACATTTGGTGAACACCCTGGGGGCTGTGGTGAGACCAAAGGGCATAGCTCTGAACTGATAATGGCTGGCTCCCAGCCGGAAACGCAGGAATCTTCTGGAGCGCCTGTCCATTTTGATATGGTAGTACACATCCTGAAGATCTATGGAGCACATCCAATTGTCCTGACCCAGGAAGGGCAAAATGGACTGAGGCGTGACCATCCGAAACTTTGTTCTTTGTACAGATCTGTTTAGTCTGCTGAGATCCAAAATGGGTCTCCAGTCCCCTGTCTTTTTTGGTACCAAAAAGAACCTTGAGTAAATTCCGGATCCTTGCTGGTCTGCTGGGGCTTGATGGATGGCCCTTTTTCTTAGCAGTTTTGAAACTTCCTGAACTGCTTGATCCCTTAGATTGGGTGGAACATCTGGAAGGGACTTGTTTGACAATAAAGGAGTGTGAATGAAGGGAATTCTGTAGCCTCCGGATATAACGGACTGTACCCATTTGTCTTGTGTTATTTCTTGCCAGGCTCTTGGGTACAGCGATAATCTTCCCCCGACTTCCTCCAGAGGTGAGCAGCCGGGCAACCCTTCAGGGATGCTGGAAGGGCTTGTCAGAGAAAGATTCTCTGCTGCCCTGGTTTTGCGGACCCCCTCTGCCACGAGGGCAGCATCTGTTATTGTTCCTTCCTCTGCCCCTGGAGGGAAACTCACCACGTGTGTCCGGCAAAGCTCCTTGGGATTTTCGGAACCACATCTTTCCACTCTTCTGACCCTTAGGATATGGTCTGGAAGGAGTGGAAAAATGGACTCCTACGGCAGAGAGAGTCTTGCCTTCCTGCTCACACCTGGTAAGGGTATCTTTCACCTGTGATTCAAAGAGAGGAACCATCAAAAGGGGTGTTGGTGAAAGACACTCTGAAAGGTTCCGCAAAGTTACATAGCCGCATCCAAGCGTGCCTCCTTATGGCCACGCCTGGGCCAGCGGCTCTACTCCCACCATCGGCTGCATGTGAAATGAGCCTCATGGAGGAGTTTACCACTGAAGAGTCACCAGCTGGGAGGCTGCCTTAGCCTGGGTCCCCTCAGCTGATGGATCTTGGAGGGTATCTCCAAGCTCTTTCAGGAGATCCCTCTGAAGACGGGTAAAGTGGCACAGGTAATTCAGGGACCACATGGAAAAGGTCGCTGAAGAGAACATCCGCTTCCCATATCTATCCATCATCCTGGACTCCTTGTTAGGGGGATGGACAGATGAAGAAGTTTCAGCTAACTCCTTCTTTGTGGTCGCTGCTACCACCATGGCATCAACGGGGACACCCTTGGTCAAGAACTGTTTGTCCTGCGGTGCAGTAATGAACTTGGCAGGTCTTCTATGGGTTGGTTCCATTGTGTCTGGAGCCGTCCATGCCTTCAGAGCCACCACAGACATCAGTGGGTCGAAAGGCGGAGACACCCAGGAGGTGGAAGGTCGGGATCCAAACGCGACCAGGAATACAGACTCATTCTTGGAAGGGCTTAGGGCAGTCCAGTTTCCCCTCTGCCTAAGCATCTCAACGATGTCTGAGAAGGAGACATCTTCAGAGGGGGATCTTGAGGACCCTTCCGACTCTTCTAAGTCGGTACCCGATGTGACAGACTCGGGGGAGTCAACATGCTTCCTCTTGCATTTCCTCTTGCGAGGTGGCTCCTCTGAAAGATCAGGGGAGGCCACGAAAGAGGAGGATACACCCAAAGGGGTGTTCTCGAGTGCTGGATCCCCATGCTTGGGGTCTGGAAGAGGGGCAGAGGCTGACGCAGGCACCCTAGGGAGAGGAGCCGATGGGGTCGATCGTGGGACTAACACTGGGGCCAGTACACTCCTCATCACCTTGAAGGCGTCCCTGCCTGGAAGCAGAGATGGCTCAGGCTCCGAAGAAACCAGAAGCCCTCCCCGCACCGAGGGAGAAGGCTCCAAGGCAGATGTGGGAGCCAAGCTCACCTGCGCCGAAGCACCGAGAGGGAGAGCGGGGTCGGACAATGGTCCGATGCCACTCGCCCCCTCGGAGCCGACCAGGGAGTCACGGCGCCCAGATCCCTCCAAGGTCGGTACCATGAAAGGGATTGGAGCTGACGACGGACCCGAAGGAGAAGGTATCGGAGCAGACTGTTCCACGACTCGAACCCCAACAAACTCCGGCTCCGAGCTCAAAGGATGAGTCGGAGGAGGAATTTCTATAGCTGTGGATGGAGCCGACGCCTGGGGGCTGGACAACATTTTGGCTGGGGCCTGCGATTTTAGCAGCCTACTGACCACTCTTTCCAAGTCATGGTCCGAAAGTCTTGAGGACCGAGAAGAGTGTGATGAGTGGTGACTATGCTCTGACTGGAGCAGAGGCGATTTTGGAGCCGAACGTATAAACTCCAAGGAAAGGGGATCTTGACCTTTTTCGACTCTCAGACGGCTCCAAATAAATTGTCGGAGCCGACTGGGAGGGAGGAACATCGGTTTCAGCCGGAGCCAAGATGGAAGTTATGGCTTCACCCAACGACGGCTCCTAGCTGGGAGCCGAAGGCTTAGGTGGCCTGGAAGATTTCACGGGCTGAGCCTTCGCCAGTGAATCTTGGGGTTTAAGTAGACCCCTTAAGATCAACTTGTTTTTGTGCTCCTGCAGGACTCTTGGACTGAACGCATGGCAAATCGAACAAGAGTCCTGCAGGTGCACGGCACCCAGACAGTAAACACAAGAAGTGTGACCATCTGTCAGAGACATCTTCTGACAGCATGAGTCACACTTCTTGAATCCGGATGGCTTAGGATCCTTGGACATCCTGACAAAAGAAAAATCCAAGGAAAAACACACACACAAGAAGGTTAAGGTAACAAAACTACAGTAAAAAACTGACAGTTACCAGAAGCACTACACTACAAAAACTATAACAAAACTAACTTTTTTTTTTTTTTAAAGAGAAGGGAAGAAGAAAAGGTTATCCTCTAACTTAAACAGGCACCTTTTAGATATAAGGTAATCCTCTAACGTAAACGGAAAACCTTAAGAGAGAAGAGAAGGGGGAGGGGAACTCTCTAAATGACTAAAGGTTTCGGAGGAAAAAAACAAGGATACAGACACGAACACTCTAAGATTATCAAAAATCTATTCTAAAGATAACTTCTATGCTAATTTAACTAGTTTAAGACAGAAAAAGACACAATATAAAGGTTTTATATGACCTGAGCCAGTAGAGCAACCTCGCAGCTGAAGCGGCAAACGAGATCTGGGTTTCTAGCGCCAGTTATCATGGGATATGGGGAGACCTTGAGCCAGTATATAGCTCTCGAGCTTTAGAAGATGGCCGAGTAGGAGCCGAAGATTGGCTCCGAACCCAACCAGCAAGAATGAAGGCGAGATAGACAACTTAACATCAAACGTTATGATTGAAGAGGGGGTTGTACTTACAGATATGTCACAACCTATGCAAGTACAGCTGTACTGTATGAAGAAATATAGAAAAATATAGACTATGATTCCTTAGGGGTAATACCAGTTTCCTTAATTCTGAGTACAACATACTGCAAAAACCCTTTTGCTCCATGGAATTACAACTGTCTCTTGGGAAAGTTTAGTCTAAGTCTTCCCTGAAAAAAATGGGATAGGTCTTTCGCTTTCTATATCAAATTAGTAAAGACACATAGCAAAGTCTTAAATGAATTTCAGGGAGTGTCAGTTGCTGTGAAACAGTCTTGCTATGTGTCTTTACTAATTTGTTATGGAAAGTGAAAGACCTAAAGAAACTTGATAACTGAAAACCTGCTAAACAGCTTAATTGGGCTTATAAATTATTGGCATATATGTTTCACAAAGAATGAAACACTTAACTGACACCCCACTAATCAGCAGAAATACAGGGACTAATCAGTAACCCGAGTGTGTCAAGACTACTGTAGACTGTAAAAAAAAGTATATGAGAAGAATATCTTGTAATAAAGAATGTTAGTTACTGTGTAGATTGACATAGGAAAAGGCCTATGATTTAGCTTTTCCAATACTATTAATATATATCTTATCAGCTTTATGTATTAGAAAAAAGCTGGTGAGTTGGATTAAAGAAGTTTATAAATTCTTATGGAAAATCACATATTAATTGCATAGATTAATACATATAAAGAGGAAGATAACAAGGGTGTCCATTAAGTGCACCATTATTTGGCAGATACTCGATTACATTTGTTCATCAAATTAGTATACAGATGTCTACAATACACTGAATTTTTCACCATTAATGACACATTCAGATTGTATTCTATTACAATTGAGTGCTTTCAATTTTTATTAGCTGTAATGAATTGAGCATTGTTGTTATTACAATTACATAAGAATTAAAATAGTACTGGATGCGGATTTCAAAGAAAGAGAGGGGAGATTTTTTCTCGAAAGATAGCTTTTTCTATTTTAAGAATATAATTTGGATATACGGACATTGTTTATGCACAACAAGTTCACAAGTGGAAAATACTTTCTATGAGTTATGCAAAAGTACAGTTACTGGAACATTTACATATTCATTACAAAATGGCAAAGCTCTGATTTGGATTCCTTCAGAAAAATTGCAAACTGAACTTCTAAATATTTTCTTTTCTGGTATATAGGGAAACCCCCATTAAAATAGGAATCTTATATAGGTCTAATCAGGACCGTATGTAGTACATTCAGTTCTAATTTATTCGGTTATATTTTTGCAGACATTATTGAAGGCTACAGATAATACATTTTAAGCTTTACTTTTCTACTTAAGGGCAGTTATTAAAAAGATTGAAACTAAACAATCAAATCTTTGTCTATTGAAGTTGAAATTAGAAGTTTTCTTAGAAAAGCTAAACAGTAGAAAGAATCTACACAAATTGTTATTTCAGAATCCTCTGACTGGGCTGGTGTGGTAGTGAAGACCTTTTACGAACCTGGTTGTGAATCAATAACTAGGTTTTCAGAGGGTCGCAGACTGGGTCAATGTGACAAATATAAGTTTATGCAGGATTTTTTTAGCTTTTAGGATATAAAAACTACCTGTTAAAACATCATTATTATATAAAAGTATATTAAGAAATATACTATTTTACGGACTATTAGAAATAATGGGCTATATTCTTAACTGAATATAATGAAGTTAAGCAATTTTGGAATACTGCTTCAAAATATAAACACGGGTTGTATTTTTCTGTTAATGATTTAACTAGTGATTTACTTTATGACAGTCATTTTACCTAAAACACTTACTTGGAGGTACATCTTTAAGACAATTTGGAGTGCCAAATGTGATATGGGATGTGCAACATTCTTGGTCAAGAAATCCCCTCTTTTGGAAAACAGTACTGTATGGCATTGAAATAGAGTGATGTCATGCAGTTGTCAAAATTTGCTGCAATATAATTAAACTGCCTGCTCAGTTTGATAAGTGCCATGGGATTTTTTGTATCCACCTAAGCTACTACCATCTTAGGTAGATAGGGCATCAGTTTTTAACATTTCATCCAAAGGACGGCACACTCGGGTGTGCAGCACCGCCTAATGTTGCATTTCAATGTCAGGAATGGAAAATTATTCACATATAGGAGAACTACCATGAGTGCCTGAAGTTCAGAGACCCTCTTGGTAGATGGGAAATCTGTGCTGTTGGTGGCTCTTACAAGTATAATGCTGCAGGGAAGAAGAAAAAGCAGGCTCAAAAAAGGGGACAGAGTCAGTTTTTTCAAGAACAAAATTAAGGGTTCAAGACAGAGGAATAGGCTTTCTTGGAGGCCCAGTATGAAAGACAGCTTTTCTGGACTATTTGATTTCAAAACTAGAAACTAATGTGGATTCAGAGGCAGAGATGCAGAAATGGCTGATAAATTAAATTTACCAGAAGAAAATGCCAAGCCAGAATTGAGCAATGTACACAAATAAGAAACAACTGTTGGTACTCCTATAGAAAAAGGGCCCAGGTCAAGCTTAAGACAGCAAATAGAAAATCTCTTCCATTTATTCACATATGGTTTTCTAGTAGTGTTTTTTTTTTGGTATCCTGCAAAACCTGAGGCATATCCTCATGAAAAACTGGTGCTTCAAAGGAATCAATCACACCCAAAAAGTGTCAACTTAAGTGCAGACAAGTGAGAGTGAATAAGAGATCCCTTGACTTGCATGAGAAGATCAGTCCTGTGAGGCAACTTATGATGATTGCCCCTGGCCAGGTGAAATAGAATGGGGACCCACTCTATCTGCAACAAAAGGGACATTTTTTGGGGGTACTGGGGAAGCATTCTGTTCACATAGAAGAAAAAATATCTACATGAGGAGTACCCCACCAATGCACAAGATCCAGAAACACTTCCATTTATGACTTGCCCTGGACCTGTTCAAAGAGTCCGACAGCAGATTGTGCTCTGAAAGGACATAAGCCACCTAAAGAACCAAGTGATGGTGGACTGTAAGATATCAAGCCTGAAGAGCCAGCCTGCAAAGAACGTAAGGTTTTGTGTCCCCTTGCTTGCAGATGTACCACATGACTGATATTGTCAGAAAAAACTTTAGAGGCGCTGGGACCCAAAGGAAGTGAAAAGCTTGGAGAGCTAGGAGTAGAGCCCTCCTCTTTTTGATGCTGATATGGTCTGTCACCTGTTGAGGGGACCAAAGACCCTGGACTTTCAGGCTGTAGGAGGCTCCCCAACTGTAATTGAAAGAATCCATGTACAACTCTAGAGTAAGGAGAAGAACCTGAAAAGACAGACCTGGATTTAGGGAAATTTGATGAATCCACTAGAGGAGCTCAAGCTTGAGACAAGGTAGGAGAGGGACTGGATACTCCAGATGGGAGGCAGTAATGTAGCAAAACAATCTTGAGATACCATTGAAATTTCCTCATATAGGAGTTTGGACAAAGGAACCATGGAAATGATAGATGCCATGTACCCCAGGGCTCAGAGAAAATCCCTTGCAGGAAGGACTGAAAGAGGAAGAGGAGACTGGAAATAAGCAGCCAAAGAGAAGACCTTGGGGAGGCAGAATGCAAGCCAACATTGGGATGGTCGAATCCTGCAACACCAAAACATCTTGTCCTGAGAGGGAGTCAGACTTTCTAAGATTGAGGGTGAATCTCACACTGCACAGAAGAAGCATAGTGAAGTGTAGATTTTGAAGCAGGAGCTGCTGAGATGTGGCTTGAATTAGAAGGATGCCTAAATAAGGAAATATTTGAATTCCCTGAAGTCTGAAGAAGGCTACCAGTGACACCAGACAAATAGGCTTGGAGCTGTAGAAATACAAAAAAGCAAAGTAGAGAAGTGATAATGAGAGGAAGAAATAGAGAAATGTAAAACTTCCTGAAGAGAGGGTGAATAGGAATATGAGGCAAGCTTCCTTTAAGTCCAGAAATACCAGAAAAACTTGAGGAAACAACAGAACGGAAACTGTTTGAAGAGACAACAACCTGAGGGAATAAACCAGGAGAAAGGTGTTAAGAAAGGATAGGTCTAAGATGGGCCTCAGTGACTCCTTCCTGGAAATAAGCATTCTGGAACAAAAACCTGTTCCATTTTCTCAGCAGGAGAGGTTTACCTGTTTCACTAGATACCACAGAACCAAGGGAAAATGAAGAAGCTAGCAAGGAGGAGGCTAGGAAGTTGGAAAATGGAAGAAGGGCATCCAAGCTTTACAATAACTATGCTGGATAATGGAGAGAACCCAGACATCTTTATTTATCCATTGCCAAGCAGGAACAGAAAGGGTTAACCTGTGGGACAGAAGAATATGGCAGACGGGAAGGGGAGGCTGGGTATCCAGTAGATGTAGATTTGTCAGGAAAATACTTTTTGGCCTCTAGATGACTGAGTGGGTTTGCCTGGGAAAATGTGCTTAGTAACCTTCTTACTCCTAAGCAGGTTATCTAAGCTGCCTACAAACAAAAGAAGATTTAGATGGATAGTTTCTCTGGAAGTTAGGTACATGGAAAACAAAAATTTGCTTCAGGTCTTGCATAACCTTATCCTGAAGGGTTTTAAAACAATTCTGCAGCAGAAGTGCAAAAAAATATTCTGGCTGTCTAAGGGAGAATCTGAAAGTTTAGCCTTAGTGTTCTTTGGTAATGCTTGAAGGTGCAAACAGGAATACCTGTTTATGACAGAATGAGATGCAGCTGCCATAAAAATGCATAAGCAGCATCATAGCTGCATTTAATGGAATGGTGACCTACTTGGGAGGCAGAACTCAGAAGAGAAACAGCAGAAGTCTTTCTGTCAGAATCAGGCATATCAGTCAATCCCCAACCCAGCTGGGACAGAAGAGGCAGGACATATCTAGTCATGTGGGTCCGATAACTAATGGCTCCAAAACCCAAAGTAGCAGAAGTAAATACTTTCCCATATCTCTCCATAGCACAACTGTCCTAATCAGAAGTAACAGTTTGGAAGAGGATAGCAGTTTAAATGGCTTACCTTTGGACATGGGAACAGCAGCAAGATCAGAAGAGAAACTTTTATACGTGTATTTATGATCCTCAGGGACTTAAATCTGTGTGGCTTTGTAAGGGCTGGAGGGTGAGAGCCAGAAGTCTGAGCAGCTGCTGTAAATGTGTCCAAAAGAGCAGCTAAAACAGAAGGTACTGCAATAGGACTGGGAAAGTCATTTATAAAAGAGTTGATAATATTTGTTCTGAACCTCAGAAACCTGGGAACAGTCCCACTTGAAATGCTCCATCATACGGGCCACTATATCCCACAGGACATTCCTCTGGTTCTTCATCCAACCTGAGTGAGATGTCCAGTGGAGACCGGACAGCAGCAGGCTTTTTTGTAAAATGGCTGCTGAACTTCAGAGACGGTAGATTTGGCAGTGGTATCCAAAGTTCATTTACTTCAGATGCTGGTTTTCCAAGAAAAAAATAGAAAGATGGCTGTGGAGTGCCTTAGGGACAAATGCCTGACAGATAACACACTGAGTATGGCTGTGCGTAGCACCCAAACAAAAAAAAGACACTTCTCATGTCTATCTTTAAGGGGAATTTTCCTTCCACACTCTTCCCTTCCTGAATGACATGAAAACAAACTACAACAAGGAAAAATGAAAAGGAGGAACCCTAATGTGACACTTATCTTTAGAAGACTCGCTAGATGAAACAGCTCAGTAAACAGCAAACAGACCAAACTTAATGGTAGCATTCAGACTGGCAACAAAGTTGTTCTGAGGATTAGGCATTCATATGTCACACATGCATGTTATACCTTGCACATAGGACATATGTCTGACATGCAATACCTGGAAGGTGTAAAGACTTTGGTATACTGGCTGGAAGTTAGGCTATCCTTGGCAGGATATTCCAAGAGTAAAGAATATTGCAAGCGATAAGGAAGACATCCAACAGTAGCTATCACAATATTCATAACTTTATATGTGAAGTGACTCTACATAGTGCCTAGTTAAAGCATTTTAGCATTATTCTTAGTCATGTCGTGTATGTCTGCTGCTATGTGGATAAACTCATGTTCAGTTTTCCTCAAACTACATTGCTCTTACCACTGGAATATACAGATCATGTTCTTAATCTTACATTCTGCAAATGTTTTACAATATTCTACTCCTTTCAGTGTTTCAGTATTAAAAATGATTACCGTTATATTCGCAATCTCGAGCAGAGCACTTAAAACATTTGAATGCGCTTTTATACAAAAAGTCATAGTTTTGTACAACTTCTAAATGACGGAGGTTTGAAATAGAGGGAACAGTATGAATGAATTAGCTGACTAAATTATTACAAATGAATAATCCTTTATAACCCCACCCCCACCACCACTTTGAAGCTTGGGCATATGTCTAATTTACTCCTATTATATAAAGGCTACCACATACCTGCAGACAGTAAGAGAGTACAAGATAAAGATTCATTGGAGTCCATAGGATGTACAGACAAAAATGCAGATACAAAACTGAAGTTGTCAGGCTGCATTGGGGTGAGGGAAATTTAGACGAGACACACTTTGCACATTTTTATTACAGTGGATATGAATATTTCTAATGAATAGAAAATATACTTTTACCACGGACCACCTCCAGATTATCACTATCTAAATTGATTGGGAATTTGTTAACTCACTCAAGCCCATAGCACCTTTTTGTATTTTTCCAGTTAACACCTATAGTTCCTTATAATTGTCAGACATTTTTGGGTTTGTTATCCTTAACTAAGTGAGTCACAAATTAATAGGTGAATTAGAAAGTGCAAGGTGTAATCAACAAAGTGGAGAAATTAATGACTGATTTCCCTCATTATTCATAACTGAGAGACCTACATGTTATTGAGGGCCATAGTGTGAAATACTCTCCTGGGAGATAAAAATACAATGCCAATGTGTTATTACAGTATACTGTACTGGAGACACTGGTAGTTATTTACTAGCAATTATGAAAATATTAAATATTTCCATTTGTACTTAATATTTATAAATCAAAGTGACTTACAAAGTACTGCATGGCATCAGACGAAAACTTAGATGATTATAGCCACTGATATTTACACTAAGTTGCATATCTTGATAGATATTCAGGGGTATTTATATTGTTAATTATACAAACAAATCTTCATATTTCTACAAATATCGTAGTAACATGCACATAGAAAGGAAAATGTTGCTGCAATGTGAAAGCTTGTGTCTAGCTAACAAAAGCAAGTTGACAAAATACATCCAGGATATACAGTTTCCAAAATATGACAATTTGTTTGTAAAACATTTGATAAAATATGATTCTGGTTTTGTATTCATAATAATATAGCAGTGATGTAGAGACTAACTGTACTGGCTTTTATCAATGCAAAAAAGACTTTTTACTGACAGCATTGCTGTTTTTACCATTTTAATAGCTGTTATTATTTACAAAATATTTGCATTAAGTTATGTTTTTAAGTTGATGTTCCAGAAAATGCTTTGGAATGTAACAGTGTGTGTGTATATGCTGCCACTGCAATGCTCTCCTTTATGTTCAAAGGTAGGTACCAGGCTATCGGCCCAAGGGCCTAAGTAAGCCTAGCCAACAAGGTTCCCTGGCTTATGCCACCCAAGAAAGTTAATTTCCTGTGCCTCTGTCGAGCAGAGCCACAGAAGTGATCCCCGGGGTGTATTTCTTATTTCCCATCCACTCATCAAGATTTTTCTTGAAGAGTGCTAATGAGGAACTTTGCTTGACATAGATGGGTAGCTTGTTCCAGAGTATAGGAAGTCTCCGGGACAGGAATCTATCCCTCCAGCATGTCCTGTTTATTGTGGTGACAAGGTTTAGGTCCCTAGAGCATGTAGCTCAGATGGATTGAGATTTCTTTACAACAGCTCTGGGTTTAACATAGCTTTATATGTTAGGCAGAGATCTCCTCGGAGTAGGTGATATGCTACAGAGTAAAGCTGGAGTTTTTTGAGACTATCAGTGCAGGGCATCTGTTTGAGGCCAGTAATCCTCTTTGTGAGGTACTTCTGTGGCCTTTCCAGTTGCTGCAGATGTCTTTGAGGCACACTCCAAAAGGAGCATTGTACTCTATAAAGGGTCTAATGAGTGCCGAGTAGAGGAGAACAATGACCTCCTTTTTCCTAGATGAGAACCTTTTTGTGATGAGGTGTGCCACATAGAATGATTTCCTGACTACTGTGGAGCTGTGATTATCAAAGGAGAGACTACTGTCCATCTGGGTCCTAAGGTCTCTTATCACACATTCAGCGTTAAGTAGACTGCCGTTTATGTGGTAGTTCATGGGTACAGAGTTTTTACCAAAGGGGATGACAATGCACTTTTTGGCATTGAGCTTGAGGCCATGCCTCTGACACCAGGCATCTGTCTCAGTGAGGCCGTTCTGTAGGATGTCCACATCATTTGGGGACGACTGCTGGCTCCTAGTTTGCAGTCATCTGTGAACTTTGTTAGCCAGAGGCCTTCTGTGTTAGCCTGTACTTCAGAGAAGTAGATACCAAACAGGAGAGGTCCCAGGACTGAACCCTGTGGTACTCCACTTGTCACTGGTTTAAAGTCAGATTTGGAGTCTGCATCTTTTACAGTGTGGGTTCTGTCAGTGAGCCAGTTGGCAACCCATCTTGTGAGGTAGGGATTTATACCTAGTTTAGTGAGTTTAGCTATAATTCCAGAATGGGGGATGGTGTTGAAAGCCTTGGCGAGGTCAAGATAGGCTGTGTGAACTACCTTACCCTCGTCTGTGGCTTTGGTGACTGCCTCAAACAAGTTGATTAGGTTCAGAAGGCATGATCTGCCTTTCACAAACCCAAACAGGGTGGGGTCCAGAGTTTGGAGGTTACCAATGTCTTTGTTTATAAGTTCCATGATGATATGTTCCATTGCCTTGCAGAAAAGGCTCATCAGGCTAATACAGCGATAGTTCCTAGGATCAGTGGTGGCTTCCCCTTTGCGGAGTGGGATAACTGTTGCTGTGCGCCATTCAGTGGCCACAAAGCCTGACGTGAGACTATGATTGAACATGGTGCTTATGTGGGGAGCCAGTTTGTTCTGAAGTTCATGTAAAATGCAGCCTGGGATGTTGTCCAGTCCCATGGATGCTGTGTTTTTGATTTTAGAGAGTGCAGCTGTTCAAATACAAGTCCCTGGTAGAACCTATTGTGGAAGGTCTTTGTTATTTGGTGTTTTTTTTTTTTTTGCTGCGCGGTCACATGTTGGTTTTCTATTCTTTTATATGTGTAGTGCTTATAACTTCTTAAAAAACCTTTAGATTCAAGGGTTAGGTAAGTAGTTATGACATACAAATATTTAATTGTTAAGTTCTTGCCTTAGCAGAAATACTATGCAAGAAAATGCCTCTAGTCAATATATTATTCCTGGCACCAAGGCACTCCTTCATAGGCTGGCTATATTATTCTTTTTACATTACTTTTACTGATATATGGGCATTCATTAGTGAATATTATCACTAGGTTAGGTTTACTTCTAAGACAAAGTTCACTGTTGTATTGTAACTGTTAAATGATGTCACTTGTTGTCTCATCAGCCAGCTTACACATTATATGACTGGATTACACAAGTTTATATACTGTTACACAATGCTTTGTCTTGCTCTTAATAATGAGTTTATTAAAAAAAATAACAGTTTAAGTACTTTGTGATACACAGTATTAATCATAGAATCATAGAATGTAAATGGCAGCTAGGCCATGTGGCTATTTATACCTTGCCTGTACCCAGATCCTACCTCCTTTTATAAGGAGTGACAGACCGATCTCAACTTTAGTTGATGACAAGAAGGACTGATTGTAGGACTTAGAATTTAACTGACAGTGTTTCACATGCAAATGCAGGTTATGGGTTGAATAATTAGTTTTCAGGCAAAGCTTCCCTGCACCTTACATAGACCATTTCTTTATATTAGAATTAAATAAGATGGTTCATTTATGTCAGCTATTTCTATAGTTAAAATCAAGTATACTTTAATTCACTTGCTGTTGGTGTGCATGCTAAAGGTTCCCTTTCATTAGGGGAATTGTAACCTTTAGTACTGCATTTTCTTGAACCCTGGTAACCCTCTCCTTTTCTGCATAAAACAGATGTGGCAGCTTGCTTGCATGGGACCCTCCTAGATCAGTATTCATTTGATTCTAACAGAGACTTCCATGTGGAGGAAGCCGCAATTTGATTACTACAGTCAAGTGGAATAGCCATCCCCGTTGACATTTTCAAAATCTTCCCAACTACTAAATGGGACCACAAAACCAGATTACCATTTGCACAGAAAAGGAGCAGTTCAACACTTCATTGTTAGCTATGCTACTTGGTGTCTGACATCTTTGACTGGTAACACCAACATTTAGCATGCCCACTGGCCAAACAGCAAATTTGGCTCATACAATTGTACACAGTTTTGTAATGCAGCATTTAATACCCATCATATATGACCATCAATGGCATATAGTCATTTCTGGGATATCTTCTCAGGAACCATGAAAAATCCATCTGCTAGCTACATTTCTTCTTTGATTTTGTGCACCAAAAGTCACTACCATTTGATATCACTCTATGCAAATGCAGATTCTTATTCATAACTGACTCATACATCACCAGTGCTTTCAATGCCCCAGTACATTTCTTTTTATGTCCCCTCTGTGACAGGGGGCTCACCAGGATGACTCAGCTGTACAGAAAACAATATTTCCTTAGTAAGAGCTCAAAGGAGACCTCCATGATTATGCCTCCTCCCATTTGTGGCAGCTCCCACACTATCTTGATACACTTCTCTAATCACTCCTGTCAAGATGAGAAATAAATTATGCTGACTTCATATTGATAACTGGCATTCCCATGGGAGTGTAAAGTTTCCCTCCTTACAAACACTCCTCATTGCTTAATGCCAAACAGCTAGCCATCACAACCCCCTGCTGACACCTTTAGTACAGCGTATCTAAATCACGTCACCAGACTGGAGTGTCTGCCCATTATAGTGGCATCTGGTGTAAACAAAAGGATAATGCTCATCTTGATTCTTACAAATCTGCTACATTGTAAAGGCTTGTGCATACCCAGTTATGTTAGGTAACCATCAGCCTCTTTTCCTTTTTTGAATGAAAAAGGGTGAAGTCCAGGGTCTCCCTACATTTTCTTTCCAACACAAAATATATTAAGTGTTTCTGCATCTTGTACAGACATTTGTTAGGAGGGGCTGTCAAAAGTCCTTTATTCATATATGCCAAGGAAGAAAGTAATTTTTAATACCCAGACTCTCCAGATAAACAATTACAATTTGTTGCAAGCATGCATTGTTACAAATGGTTATCCCCAGAGTAGCTTTCATGTTAATTTGGACTTCTTGCCCTGGCTAGGATGCATCCATATCCTGAGTTTTTTTTTTTGTACACCAGGTAAGTACATCTAAATTAGCTTTAAAGATGTTTGCATCCTGACAGCTGAAAAATATTCAGGTTTACTTTTATTACCCTTTAAAGCTGAGAGACGTTGCAATGGTATAGCAGTATTTATACAACAGGTGCTAAGGATTCTTTGTTAGGATCAAGCATTCAGAAAAGTTTAAGATCTTTCACTGGGTGCCCAGATAATCCCATCCACTGACTGAACCCAAATGCACCAGAAGTAGATGGGTCCTGATTTGTCAGCATTCTAGATCACCAGTATGTGATACAACAATGATATCCACAGCAGTATCAGGGTGAACGGTATTAGTGCTGTTGCTATGTATACACTTCCCTTATAATAGTCTTCCTCCTCTTGCAACTTCTCAAGTATTTAGTTACAGGGCCCATATGGTGTGTACAATACAATTGTGTAAGTAAAGTTACCATAAGAGTAGATGTTCAAATGATCACTGCTGTAGTATATTCAACTATATGGGTTATATACTGCCAAGGATATAATAGATGGCCAGCTTCCAAAGCTACAGGGCACCTCCCATGCTCCCAAAATGTCAGGCAGTTTGAGCTGAGCTGACTTAAAGACAAGTTTGGGCACAAAGCCCATCAGAGCTTTCCTGCCAACAGACAGAGGGTGGTTGAGCCCTACAAGGACAAAGTTAAGAACAAAAAATAAATAAATGTCCACACCCTGGCATAAAAAGCACACAAGAAACAAGGGGAAGGAGAGGCTACTTCAGCAGTGATCATTCAAACATGTACAGTTTATGGTAACTGTACTACGTACATCATATTGATCACTGCTGTGGTCGCCTTAGCTATATGGATAGATTACATCAGATAACAACATTTGGGAAGTGCAAGGAGAAGAGTTCAGGAGCTCCTGGAGAATGGTCCTAGCAAATCCTGATCTGGACCTAGAGAATGATTCAAGCTTATAGTACTTTCTAAAGGTATGTACAGAGGACCAAGCAGCAGCTTCTAGAATACATCTACAATCCAACACTTTCCAAAATGCCATAGATGAAGCCAAGGCCCTGGTACAGTGGGTCTTAATCCTGCCTGGAATAGTTTTGTTATTGTGATTATAACAAAAGGTAATAGCCTTAGACATTTGGAAATAGTTTGTTTTGACACAGTTTGTCCCTTCTTACCTTCACAAGAAATGAACAATTGATTCAAAGATATGAAAGATTTGCTTCTGTCAAGATAGTATCTGAGTTTTCTGTGAACATACAATATATGGAGTATCCTTTTTCCCCTATTTTTAGTTTTGGGAAGGAAAATGTGGAGATGGATAATTCTTAAAGTAAACTTGGATATTCCTTTAGGCATAAGGGGGATTAGTTCTCATAGAAACACTGTCTCTATGAGGAATGAGATAGGGTTAACTCACCATAAGAGCTTGCAACTCAGATACCCTTATTGCTGAGGTCAGTGCAATCAGTAAAACTGTTTTTCATGTTAAGAACCTCAAGTAAATCAGGTAAGCTGGTTCAACTGGAGCAAGTGTTAGCGTCCCAAAATTAATACTCGAAGGAGGGCCACCAGTTTTCTTGGAGGCCTTTTATACAAAAACCTTTTCAAAAACATTTTGACATGAGACTGCCTTGAAAGAGGAGGATCCATGGGTAGACATGATGAAATGTCCAATAAATGAACATTGATAGAGGAATATGAAAGGCCATAAGATATGAATATGAAACTAGAGAACTAGCTCTGAAAACATTCTGGTTATGTTGTTGGCACCAACTAGAAAACATTTTCCATTTGTTAATATATGATTTTCTAGTAGCAGGCTGTTTATGCCATTAGTACCTGCTGCACGTCCTCTGTAAACAGGTGCCTAAAAGGATTTAAGACCCTATCATCCAGGCAGTCAACTGAAGTTGATTATGTCAGGATGCATCAGACATCCTTCTTCTTGTGTGATTAGATCCAGTCTGTGAGGAAGGTTGTGGTAATTGCTCCTGGCCATTTCCAAAAGAAGGGAAAAAAAGAAGTTATGTACTCACCATAATGTTCCACGTGAGTTATCTCACCTTTATTCTCACTGATGGGTTCGGAGCCAATCCTCGGCTCTGACACGGCCTATAGCAAAGCTCAAGGTTTGCCAGTAGCTTGAGACCAAGCCCCTTATCCCATGATTCACTGCTGGAATTACCTCAGATCTTGTTTGCTGCGTATATATATATATATATATATATATATATATATATATATATATATATACCCCTGTAAGGGGAGCACTCCCCAAGAAGGAAGAAGAAGTACTGAACAACCAGGATGACGCTAGCCTCTAGGTCAACTGTCAGCCAGGAGGGGGATAGAGGGAGGGACATGAGAATAAAGGTGAGATAAACAACTTACATGGAACGTTATGGTGAGTACATAACTTCTTTATGTGAAGTTTTTAAATCTCGCCATTTATTCTCACTGATAGGTAGCGTCCCTAGCACCTGCAATCCTGGGTGGCTCATGGGAGTACACATTTTTGGACCGTGGAACCAAAAGAAGACCTGTCCCTGGAAGCCTCATCTACTTTGTAATGAGTGATAAAGGTATGAGGCTTAGACCAAGTGGCTGCAGCACAAATGTTGTCAAGGGGCAATTTAGCTTGAAAAGCAGAAGACTTAGAAATGGCTCTGGTTGAATGAGCCTTTGCTTTGTGTAGCAAAGGTATGTTAGCATTTGCATGAACAAATGAGATACAATCCGATAACCATTTTGAAAGGGTTGTTTTAGTCGCTGGTCTACCTTTTCTGGCCTCTGAAAAGGATACAAAGAGTTGATCTGATTTTCTAATATCCTTAGTTCTATCCAGATAAAATCTAAGCTGTGTGCGTACATCAATTTTGTGCAGCATGTATTTCAATTTGCTGCAATGGTTGGGAAAAAAGACTGGCAACTCAATGACCTGATTGATATTAGACTCAGAACAGACTTTAGGCAAAAAGGAGGGGTTTGTTCTGAGAGATACTCTATCAGCATGGAAAATCATAGATAATGCTTGAAGTTCTGACACTCTGCAGGCAGAAATACTGGCCACTAGAAAAATAATTTTCCAGGACAAAAACTTGAGATCACAAGATAATGCTGGTTTGAAGGGGAGAAGAATTATTTGAGACAGCATAAAATTCAAATTCCAGGGAGAATAAGGGATTCTGACAGGAGATCTCATGTGAAAAACACCTTTAAGAAAAACCTTAGATAACTTATGGGCCATAATATTTAACCCATCGAATCCAAGGTGGAAATTTGATATGGCGGCTAACTGAACTCGAACTGTGGCAGCTGCTGCTCCTTCCTTAAAAATCATTGTCAAAAACTCTAAAATGAACGACAAAGGAGCTCGGAAAGGGTACATTTTTTGTATACTGGCCCAAATGGAGAACCTTTTCCACTTACTGCGATATAATTTTCTGGTGGATGGCTTATGAGAAGACAATAGAATTTGTCTTGTGTCATCTGAGAGTGAATGAAGCCTGGCTATTTGGTGAAGTGGATCAGCCAAGCAGTCAGCTTTAGAGACTGCAATGAAGGATGGAGGTCCCCTGATGGGTGTGTCAGGAGGTCTGGAACTGGGTCCAGGATCCATGGATCCTTCAGCAGATGATGGTGAAGAAAAGGGAACCAAATCTGTTGAGGCCAGTGGGGGGCTATCAGTATAACAGTCCTTCCCAGTGATTTTGCTTTCTGTAAAAACCTGGGTATCAATGGGATTGGTGGGAATGCATATAGGAGACCCGGAGGCCAATGGTGTGCGAGTACGTCTCTCGGGGGATGTCCCGGAGGTGGTATTAGGGCAAAGTAGCTTCTGTATTTGGTACTGATATGACTGGCAAAGAGGTCGCAGCAAGGTTGGCCCCATTTGCGGAAAATCAAGTCCGCAACGTGTTGGTTGAGAGACTACTCATGAGGCAACAGGATTGCCCTGCTCAGCTTGTCCGCTATCACGTTGGATTTCCCCGGGATGTGCATTGCTGATAGAAAATGCTGGGATGACACAGCCCATTGCCATACCCTGAGGGCTTCTTGACAAAGGGGATAAGACTTGGTTCTGCTCCGTTTGTTCAAGTACCAGACCACTGACATGTTGTCTGTCTGAACTGCAATTGTCCCTAGAGGAAGAGAGTCCTGGAAGTACTGCAATGCCAGAAGTACTGCTCTCAACTCCAGAACATTGATATGCAGATGTGACTCTTGATCCGTCCATGTGCCTTGGGCAGTCTTTCCCTGAAAATGCCCCCCCCCCCACCCTATCAGGGAAGCATCCGTGGTCACAGTGGCTACTGGGGGGAAGCATAAAGGGTCTTCCTATTGTGACATGAAGAGACATCAACCACCACCAAAGATCTCTCTTGCAAGAATTTGTGATGAGGATCATATGGTTCATTGGTAATTTCTGATAAGACCATTGAGCGAACAGGAGCCATTGAAGAATTCTCATATGCATCCTTGAGTGGAATGGCTAGAATTGCTGCTGCCATCAGACCTAGTACCTTCAAGTCCTCTGTGGCTGTAGCTCTGTTCTTTGACACCAATGAGTTGACGTGTTGGCGAAGAAGTAAAACCCTTTTGATTGGAAGACAGAGTGGTGGTTGAGGTATCTAACTCTGCTCCTATAAGGACGGTATGCTGCAATGGCGACAAGGCAGACTTTTCGAAGTTGACTGTAATACCAAAGTGGTGGCAGAGTGTCAGAGTAGATTTTGTTGCCTGAATCAATTGATGCCTGGTGGTAGCGGTGAGGAACCAATCATTAAATATGGAAACACTTGGAATCCTAGACCCCTCAGGTGAGCCGTGACCTCTGCCATGCATTTGGTGAACACTCTGGGGGCTGTAGTGAGACCAAAGGGCAGGGCTCAAAACTGGTAGTGATTGGCTCCCAGCTGGAAACGCAGGTGATCTCCGGAGAGTCTGTCCATCTTTACGTGGTAGTACGCATCCTTGAGATCGATGGAGCACATACAATCACCTTTCCCTAGAAAGGGAAGAATGGCCTGAAGCATGACCATTCGGAACTTCTCTTTTTTTACAAATTGGTTGAGTCTGATGAAGTCCAAGATAGGTCTCTAGTCCCCTGTTTTCTTTGAAACCAGAAAGAATCTTGAGTAAGTTCAGAATCCAACTTGGTCTGCTGGGACTGGGTGGATGACTTTTCTAGCAACTTGCGGACCTCTATAGTTGCTTGTTCCCTGAGACTGGGTGGAACATCCAGGATTCTGTTTACAGGAGTGGAAGGGGAAGAGAACGGTATGAAATACCCTCTGGAAATGATGCTTTGTACCCAGGTATCAGACTTTATGCTTAGCCAAGCTTCTGGGTACAAAGATAAGCGACCCCCGACTGCCTCCAAAGCCAGACAGCCGAGTCTCCTTTCAGGAGTGCTGGTAGGGCTGACCAGAGAACTGGCCTCTGTCACCCTGCTGTTGTGGACCCCCCCTGCCGTGCGGGTGGCATCTTCCATTATAACCCCCTCCTCTGCCTCTAGAGGGGGTTTCTCCACGTATGTCTTGAAAGGCTCCCTGTACTTTTCGGAACCAACTTTTTCCACCCTTAGGGCCTTTGGGATAGGGCTGAGTAGAGGTAGAAAAACGGACTCCAATGGCAGATAGAGTCCTGCCTTCCTGCTCACACCTGGTTAGTTTCCTTTACCTTGGGCCCAAACGAGGATGAGACATCAAATGGGGTGTTGATAAAGGAAGACTTGAAAGGCTCCGTAAAGGAACAGAGATCCATCCAGGCTTGTCTACACAGAGCAATGCCTGAACTAGCAGCTCTACTTGAACCATCAGCTGTGTAAGATATGAGACGCATGGACGAGTTCACAATTGAGTTTAGGGCAGCGAGCTGTGTATTAACTTTGTCGGCAACCCCTGCAGCTACCGTACCCTGGGGAGTACCTCCTAGCTCTTTCAGGAGATCTCTTTGTAGTCTTGTAAAATGGGTTAAATAGTTCAGTGATTGAAGGGAAAAGGTCGCTGAACTAAATTAGAAGTTATGTACCTACCATAACGTTCCATGCTAGTTGTCTTCTCTCACCTTCTTTCTTGCTGGATGGGTTCGGAGCCGATCCTCGGCTCCGACTCGACACTTTCTAAGCTCGAGAGTCACTTTTACCAGCTCGAGGCAGCCCCATATCCCATGATGCAAGGCGGTAAATACCCAGATCTCATTTGGAACCTAGAGGGAAACCTACCTAGCATAAAAACTTTCCACTAAGGAAAGAAGAGCAATAAGCCTAAAAAGGCTGTAAAGGAAAACCAGATAACTACAACTAGAACTAACTGGTGCCCAAAGAAACAAAATCTTCCAGAGCCAAGGGAGATCAAGGTCTGTCCAGGCAAGGGGGCAGGAGGGAGGGTCGCAAGAAAGAAGGCGAGAGAAGACAACTAACATGGAACGTTATGGTAGGTACATAACTTCTAAATGTTAAGTTGTCAATCTCACCTTCATTCTTGCTGGATGGGACCGCGTCCCTAGCACTTCTATCCTGGGTGGCTCAAAGGAACAGACTCTTGAGAACCGTAGAACCAAAACTGGCTCTATCCCTGGAGGCCAAATCCAATTTGTAATGAGAAACAAAGGTATGAGGAGTGGCCCAAGTGGCTGCTGCACAAATAGTATCCAAGGGTAGCCTAGCCTGAAAGGCTGTAGAAGTGGCTAAGCCTCTAGTGGAATGTGCCTTTGGTTTAGAGCACAGCTGTTTGCCCCTAAGTTGATAAATGTCAGAAATGGTGGAAGATAGCCATCTAGACAAGGTCACTTTGGAAACAGGAAGGCCTTTCTTATTTTCAGCATAAGAAAGAAAGAGCTGATCGGACTTTCTGAATTGTTTTGTTCTGTCCAAATAATATCTGAGTTGTCGGTGAACATCAAGATAATGTAATTTTTGTTCCGATCTGTTGGAATAATTAGGAAAAAATACAGGGAGATCAATGGATTGGTTTAAATTTGTTTTTAAAGCAACCTTGGGCAAAAAGGATGGATTAGTTCTCAAGGATACTCTGTCCTTGTGGAAGACCAAATATGGGGGACGAACAGAGAGGGCATGAAGTTCTGACACTCTCCTAGCCAAGGTAATAGCGACAAGGAAGAGCGTTTTCCACGAAAGAAACTTTAGTGAGTATGAAGCAGCTGGCTCAAAGGGAGGAAGAATTAAGGAGGTCAGCACTAGATTTAAGTCCCATTGAGGAGGAGGACTCCTGACAGGAGGTTTGAGGAGAAAAACTCCTTTCAGAAAAGCTCTACAAAGCTTGTGGGACATAATGTTGTGATCTGCAAACCCAACATGAAAGTTCGAGATTGCAGCCAACTGAACTTTGACCGTGGAAGATGAAGAACCCGAGTGAAAGATTTCCGCTAGAAAATCCAAAACTGCATGGACAGGGGCAGTAAAGGGATCTATGTTCCTTGATTTCGCCCAAAGGGAGAAATGTTTCCACTTGCTAGTGTAAATCCTTCTAGTAGAGGATTTAAGGGAAGCCACTATGATATCCTTAACAGAGTTAGAGATCATAGGAAGCCTGGCTAAGGAAGGAAGTGGAGCAACCAAGCTGTGAGGTTGAGAGACTGAATAGACCGATGCAGCTGACCCGATTGGTGGATCAGAAGATCTGGCACTGGGTCCAGATGCCACGGCTGCACCAAAAGATGACGATGAAGGAACGGAAAACAAATTTGTCGAGGCCAATACGGGGCAATGAGAATTATTTTGGCTCTCAAAACGGTAGCTTTCTGGAGTACCTGTGGTATCAATGGAAAGGGAGGAAAGGCATAAAGAAGTCCCTGGGGCCAATCTTTGGTAAGAGCGTCTCTGGGATGATGGCCCGGAAGTGGGAAGAGAGAGAAGAAGGCTGGGCATTTGCTGTTTTGGGGAGTAGCAAAAAGATCGCAACATGGGCGGCCCCACTTCTGAAAAATCTCCTCCACTATAGATTGTTTGAGAGACCACTCGTGAGGCATGAGTATAGCTCTGCTCAATCTGTCCGCTAAAAAGTTGGTTTTCCCAGGGATATGCGTTGCTACCAGAAACCGATGATAGGATATTGCCCATTGCCAAAGTCTGAGAGCCTCTCGACACAAGGGGTAGGACTTGGTTCCGCCCTGCTTGTTGATGTACCACACTATGGACATGTTGTCCGTGTGAACTGCAATTGTTCCCAAGGGAAGAAAGTCGTTGAGGGCTTGCAACGTTAAAAGCACTGCTCTCATCTCTAGGACATTTATGTGCAGGTGGTATTCGAACGGTTGCCACGTCCCATGAACCATCCTGCCCTGATAATGACCCCCCCACCCGATCAGGGAGGCGTCCGTAGTGACTGTGGCTACCGGGGCCGGGGAAACAAAGGGTCTGCCCTGATGGACCTGGGGAGAAGAAATCCACCAGTATAGGTGGTTTTTGCAAGTTTGTGTCACCAGAATCTGGTGACGCATGGCAAGCTGTTGGAAGGACCATTGGGTGAACAACATCCATTGAAGGAGACGCATGTAAAAGTGGGCCAAAGGAAGAAGAGTAATGGCAGCTGCCATGAGGCCCAATACTTTTAGGACCAGTCTGGCTTGCACCTTTTTGCTGGCAAGGATGATCCGCACATGGTTTTGGATATCTAGGATTCTCTGGCTTGTGAGGTTTGCTGACATCCGAACAGTGTCTAAACTTGCGCCTATAAAAGTAATAGACTGGCAGGGCAATAAGGAGGATTTTTCGTAGTTGATCGAAATTCCTAATTGGGTGCAGAGATTTAGGGTGTAATCTCTGGCTTGGAGAAGTTGATGCCTGGTGGTGGCTGAGAGGAGCCAGTCGCCGAGATATGGAAACACCTGGAATCCTTGACGTCTCAGATGAGCCGTGACCACTGCCATGCATTTGGTGAACACTCTGGGGGCTGTAGTGAGACCAAAGGGCAGGGCTCTGAATTGAAAATGACTGGACCCCAGCCGGCGGAGAAACCTTCTGGAGCGTCTGTGGATTTTTATGTGATAGTACGCATCCTGAAGGTCTATTGAGCACATCCAGTTGTCTTTGCCCAGGAAGGGCAAAATCGACTGAAGTGTGACCATCCGAAATCTTGTCTTTTCACAGACTTGTTGAGCCTGCTGAGGTCCAATATTGGTCTCCAATCTCCCGTCTTTTGGGAACCAAAAGAACCTTGAGTAGATTCCAGGCTCTGAATGGTCTGTTGGAACTGGCTGAATGGCTTTGATACTTCTAATTTTGCGATTTCCCTTAGACCGGGTGGAACATCTGGAAGGGAATTTTTGTGAGTGAAGGGACTTTCCTCGAAAGGAATCTTGTAACCCTCGGATATGATTGACTGTACCCATTTGTCTTGTGAAAGGGAAAGCCAGGCTTCTGGGTACAGCGATAATCTTCCCCCGACTGCCTCCAAGGATGGACAGTCGGGCAACACCTCAGGGATGCTGGAAGGGCTTGTCAGAGAGGCTCTCTGCTTCCCTGGTTCTGCAGACCCCCTCTGCCCCTAGGGCGGCGTCTATTATTATTACCCCCTCTGCCTCTAGGGGTAAACTGACCACGTGTGTCCGGCGTGACTCCCTGAGATTTACGGAACCACATCTTTCCCCCCTTCTGTCCTTTAGGGTAAGGCTAAGAAGGGGTGGAAAAACGGACTCCTACGGCAGAAAGAGTCTTGCCGTCTTGCTCACACCTGGTCAATGTATCCTTCACCTGAGGGCCAAACAATGTTGACCCATCGAAGGGAGAGTTTGTGAAGGACGCCTTAAAGGGATCTGCAAAATTACAGAGCCGCATCCAGGACTGACGTCTAAGAGCCACTCCTGTGCCTGCAGCTCTACTTGCTCCATCTGCTGCATACGAAATCAGCTGCATGGAGGAGTTGGTTATGGAGTTAAGGATTCCTAGCTGAGAAGCAATCTTGTCCTGAGCCCCTGCAGCTGTAGGATCCTGTACTACTTCACCTAATTCTTTCAGGATGTCCCTTTGAAGTCTGGTGAAGTGACATAGATAATTCAGCGAACGCATGGCAAAGGTCGCTGAGGAAAACATCCACTTACCATACCTGTCCATGGTCCTAGACTCCTTGTTGGGAGGATGGACTGGTACGGAAGGATCTGCAAGTTCCTTCTTGGTGGCGGCCGCCACCACCATGGCATCAACAGGGACACCTTTTGTAAGAAATTGTTTCTCGGAAGGGGCTGTAATAAATTTAGAAGGCCTCCTGGGAACTGGTTCTACGGAATCAGGAGATGCCCACGCCTTCTGAGCTATCACCTCCATGAGGGGGTCGAAAGTCGGAGACATCCAGGAGGTGGAGGGTCGAGATCCAAACGCCTCTAGGTATACCGACTCATCCTCGGAGGGATTAATGGAGGGCCAGTTTCCCCTCTGTTTTAGGAGTTCTAGGATGTCTGAAAAAGAGACATCCTCAGAAGGGGATCTTGGAGACCCCTCTGACTCATCTAAGTCGGTATCTGAAGTAGTAGACTCAGGGGAGTCTAGGTGCTTCCTCTTACAGGTCCTCTTACGCGGAGGATCTCCTGATGGATCAGGAGAATCCTCGGAAGAGGGGGTTCTTCCCAGTGGGGAAACCTGAGGTGGTGGATCTCTCGGTCCGGGAGCAAGAGAGTGGGAAGAGATATCTACAGGCACCGTAGAGGGAGGAGCTAAGGGGATAGACTGCTGATTGAGCCCAGGGGCCAGCACACTCCTCATCACCTCGAAGGCTCCCCTCCCAGGAAGATCCAAGAGACCCCGCTCCGAAGAAACAGGGACTCCCGGGCCCACCGAAAGGGAAGGCTCCGAGGCAGATGTCGGGGCCGAACTCACCAAGGCTGAAGCCACGAGGGGAAGAGCAGGGTCAGACAAGGGTCCGATGCCACTCACCCCCTCGGAGCAGACCAGGGAAGCCCGACCACCGGATCCCTCCAAGGAAGGTCTCGAGGAGGAGATAAGAGTAGAAGCTGAGGGAGCAGAAGGGGGTGGTATCTGCCCCGCAGCCCTAGCAGTGACTATTCCGATAGACTCCGGCTCCAAGCTCTGGAGGAGAGTCGAAGGAGGAACTCGAAGAGGGTGTGGACTAGTAGTCGTCTGTTGAGACGGACTATGAAGCATCTGGGCTAGTGCCTGTGATTTTAGCAATCTGCTTACCACTCTCTCCAAATCATGGTTTGAGAGCCTGGAAGACCTAGATGATCGGCTCCAATGGCTCCGCTCCGAAAGAAGAGGAGAGGTCGGAGCCAACAGTATCGGCTCCAAAGAGGGAGACCTGGACCGCTTCCTTGACGGAACCATCGGAGCCGAAGTACCCTCGGTTCCAGACGGAGCCGACAACTTATCAGCTCCAAGCCTGGTCAAGGATGTATCGGCTCTGGCTGGAGCCGATACAGGCAAGGAAATAATGGTATCGGAGCCGGCCGGCGCCGATACCGAAGCCTTAGACACCTGGTGGTCGGAGCCAGTTGGAGCCGACACCAAAGTGGCAGTTAAAGTTTCGGCACCGATAGCCATCGGTGCCGAAGATTTAGTCAAACTAAGATCGGCTCCAGCCGGAGCCGATCTCGACTCCAAAGGAGTCGGAGCCAGGGCCGAAGGCTTAGTAGCAGAAGCCTGGGCCTTGGAGGTCTTAGAGGGCTTGCCCGAGGCAGACTTGGCCGGGGAGCCCTCCGGTTTAAGAAGTCCTCTCAAGATTAATTTATTTCTCCTTTCCTGCAGGACTCTCTGGCTGAAAGAGTGACAAATAGCACAGGAGTCCTGCAGGTGGAGAGGTCCCAGGCAGCAGATACAAGAAGTGTGACCGTCTGTCAGAGACATCTTCTGACAGCACGAGTCACACTTCTTGAAGCCTGAGACCCCCTGTTCTTTGGACATAGTGAGTAACACAAGCCCACCACTCACACAGTCCCAGATTCAGAAATTTTAACTTAAAAAGGGAAAATAATAAACCCACACACACACCCTGACAGGAAGGGATGGGAAGGGATTGAAGGCCCGACTAAATAAAAAACAACTTGGGAAACAGTAAACTAGAGCTAGAGACCCTACAACTATTTAACAGTGACAAATAAACTAATATAAGAGAGAAAACTAGGAATGGGGTGACTAAAATTGAAATAACAATTACTTACCACGAGCTGGCAAAAGGAGTACCTCATCAGCGAAGCAGCAAATGAGATCTGGGTATTTACCGCCTTGCATCATGGGATATGGGGCTGCCTCGAGCTGGTAAAAGTGACTCTCGAGCTTAGCAAGTGCCGAGTCAGAGCCGAGGATCAGCTCCGAACCCATCTAGCAAGAATGAAGGCGAGATTGATAACTTAACATCATACGTTTCCCATATTTATCCATGATCCTAGAATCTCTGTTAGGAGGATGGATAGATGAGGACATCTCAGACATTTACTTTTTGGTGGCTGCCGCCACCACCATGGCATCAACAGGCACTCCCTTAGTCAAAAAGGCTTTATCCACTGGGGCAGAGTTGAACTTATTTGTCTTCCAAGGGACAGGTTCCATGGCCTCCGGAGACTCCCACACCTTACGAGAGATCAGCTCCATGAGCTAATCGTAAGGCAGAAACACCCAAGAAGTGGAAGGTTGAGACCCAAAAGCCTTCAAGAGCACTGACTCATCTTCAGTAGGGCTTTTGGACTGCCAACTGCCCCTCTGATTAAGGATCTCTAATATCTCCGCAAAGGAGATATCCTCAGAGGGGAATAGAGGGGACCCTTCTGACTCATCCAAGTCAGTGTCAGATGTTAAAGACTCCAGTGGGGAGTCCAAGTGCCTCCTCTTGCACAGCCTCTTCCTGGGTACCTTCTCAGTGGGGGGATCTGGGGAGGTCTCAGAAGAGCAGGGGGTGCCCTGTGGGGCTATTTGAGGCTCAGGGTCTCTACGCTTGGGTGGACCGGTAGAAGCAGGAGTGGAAACAGGCACTTGAGGGGAGGAGGACGCCAGACCTGATGCTGATGATGTCTTTGGAGACAGGACTCTCCTCATGGCATCGAATGCACCATGGCCCTGACAAGAAGGGGTAGGCGGATCCGAAGGGACCGTCTGATCCTCCCGCACCGAGGCCTTGGGCTTGAGCCTGAGGTAGGAGCAGAGCTCATCTGAGCCGAAGCCCCGAGAGGAAGAGTCGGCACTGACAAAATCGGTACGACTATCCTCCCCGGACCTGACAGGAGAGTGTCAGCTCCTAGAGTCCCCAGTCAGCACCAAGGACATCTGAGTAGATGGAACCAATAACACCGGTGCAGGTCTCAGTTCCACAGGCTCAACAACTATCAGGTCGGGCTCCTTCTGCTCCGAAAGTCCAGTACGGCTCGGAGGAGTAGTCAAGTCCAGGTTAATGGTCTTTGGCTCCGACGAAGGTGTCGGAGCTGACAACAATTTAGCAAGGCCTGGTGCCCGTAAAAGCTTCTCCACTAGCCGGTCCATATCCATATCTGAGAGGCTGACAGAAGACTTCGAGAAGTGCACCGAAGGTGCTGATTGGAGCAGAGGAGATGAGGGAATCTCAGAGACCGGCTCCAAAGCTGTGAGCTGACTCTGAACAGAAGGGTCACTCGGTTCTGAGGACAGTGGAACCGATGACCCTACACCCTCCATTTTTTTAGTCTTTTTGGATGCTTTCGAGTCACCTGAGGACTTGGAAGACTTTCAGGATCTATAGCACCATCCTGGTCACCCAGCGCTTCAGAGAAAGGGTGCTGAAGTAAACCCCTATCCACTAATTTCCTCCTTCTCTCTAAAAGTACCCTGGAGGAGAAGGAGTGACATATACTGCAAGAGTCTTGGAGGTGTTTAGCTCCCAGACAATAAACACATTGAACATGCCCGTCAGTGAATGACCTTTTTTGTCCACAATCTGGACATTTTTTGAAACCAGATTTTGGATGTGGCTTCTCTTTCTCGTCAGACATCCCTATTATCAAATTAAACAATTGAAACACACTTAAGAAATTATCTACCAAAGTACTCCTAAGAAAGTGGTTAAATACTAGGCCAACTCTTAGGCCCAACACTATAGAAAAACAAAAGCCAACACAGGGCACTTATCTAAAACTAAGTCTAAGTCTAAAACTATAGAGATTTTATATATATATATATATATATATATATATATATATATATATATATACTGTCTTATCAAGAAGTCAAGAAAAAAAGTTTTTAAACTTGCAAATAATGAATCTATCGATTAATAATGGTCCGAGCTATCTGGAACACCGAGATCTGTGCCGCGGCAAACTAGATCTGAGGTAATTCCAGAAGTGCATCATGGGATAAGGGGCTTGGTCTCGAGCTACTGGCAAACCTTGAGCTTTGCTATAGGCCGTGTCAGAGCAGAGGATCGGCTCCGAACCCATCAGTGAGAATAAATGGCGAGACTTAACAACTTTACATCAACAGTTACCTGGGCCAGAAGGGAGTCACCACAATGATCTTGGGGGATTCCTTCTGATTCTTTGGAAGTACCCTAGATATTAGTGGAAGAGATAGAAAAGTATACAGGAACATTTCCTGCACAGAAGAGAAAAGGTATTCGTTTTCCAAGCCTTCATGCATTGATTCCTGAAGAAAATCTTGTTAATTGATTAGAAAGATGTACTTGAGGAGCTCTCCTCAGATGAAAAAAAACTTGGAAGAATCCCTGATCTAATTTTAATTCATGAGGGACTACTCTGGGCATGTTCAGCTCATCTGCCATATAATTTTGCTGTGAAGGAATTCAGGATGTCTGTGGAGTGAGATTGTGCTATGAAACTATATCCCAAGCTAAAACGGCTAATCTGCAAAAGGGGTTTGACCTGGTTCCCATTTTCTTTCTTGTTGATATACCACAGTAGGTGGTATTGTCTGTTACCACCTGAAGATGTCCTAGGGACCAAAGATGGTTCAAAGAGTTGAATGAGGAAAAGTATCTCATTGATATTTATGTGCTTGGATCTGCCCTTGGTGTCTCACAACTCCTTCAGATTTATCCCTGCTGAAACTGCTTCCAAATACAAAGTCTGAGGCATCTGTGGTGACAGACTATTTTGGAGCGGGGGGGGGGGGGTGAGAATGGAAGACCTGGATATAAGGATATTTATTGTCTCCACTAAGCGATTTCCCTTCTGACAAACCCCAGCACTGGGATTTGAAAAGATAAAGGGTATTGGTGCTGGGACTTTACAGATTTCAAATACCATTGTATCTTTCTCATGTGGAGTCTTGCCAGGTGTATCATGAGAATCAGAGATGCCATGAAACACAAACTCCTGAGATATTCCCTCACAGTGACAAAAGTCTGAGTGGAAAACCTTAGAAAAAGATCTAGGTATAGATTTATTTTTCATGTGGAAGAAATGCTCTTTGAACTTAGGTTTCTAGATGACATTCCGGGAACAATCCTGTTTGGAGGAGTAAAGAAAGACTTTTTAAAGTTCTCTTGGAATCTCATCCAAGAGAGAGATTCTTGGCACTTTCATAAAGACTAGGCAAAGATAAGCAAGTCTTATAAATATGGAAACGTGGATACCCTATAGCCTACAAGAAGCTATAACTAGATCTAGACACGTTGTGAACACTCTTGCTGCAGTGGATAGTCCACAGGGTAAAGCAGAGAACTGATAATGTGATTCAGGCACACAAAACCTTAAGAAACATATGAAGTCTGGATGAATAGGGAATTGATAAGCATCTTTTAAGTCAAGAGATGCCAGCAAACCTGAAAGAACAAGAGGTAGCAGGTTGTGAAGTGACATCATTTTGATTTTGAGCACTATCAAACAGTATAATTATGCAAAAACACACCCACCCACCCTTACCCATATAAGCAGTCACCCACCCCCCCAAACACATCTCACACACACACGCCCATACCCATACCCATGCACATAAACATACACAGACACCTAACCACATAGACATATATATATATATATATATATATATATATACATATATATATATACACATACATATATATATATATATATATATACACACATACATATATATATATATATATATATATATATATATATATATATATATAGATATAGATATATAAAAACACACATACGCAGAGACACAAACACACATGCAAACAAACACCCACAGAGATACAGGCAGACAGCCGCACACACAGAGACACACACACATGCAGGCAGATACACACACCACACACAGGCAGATACCCACACACACACCTATATGTACACACACAATCTATACGTGTACACACACAATCTATACGTGTACACACACATATCTATGTTTGCGCACACACACACACACACACCTGTACACACACACACCTATATGTAGGCACACAAACACATCTATACATGTACACACATCTATATGTACACACACACACACACACACACACACACACACACACACACCTATATGTAGACACAAACACATCTATACATGTACACACATCTATACGTACACACACACACACACACACACACACCTATATGTGTACACACACATCTATACATATATATACACACACACATCTATATGTAAACACACAAACACACATATCTATACACAGACACACACACACACACACACACACACACACACACACACACACACACACACACACACACACACACACACACCACACACAGGCAGATACCCACACACACACCTATATGTACACAGATCTATACGTGTACACACACATCTATACGTACACACACATATCTATGCTTGCGCACACACACACACACCTGTACACACACACACCTATATGTAGACACACAAACACATCTATACATGTACACACATCTATACGTACACACACGCGCATACATACACACACCTATATGTGTACACACACATCTATACGTACACACACACACACACACACACACACACACACACACATCTATATGTAAACACACAAACACACATATCTATACACAGACACACACGCACGCATACACACATACAGTGGATATAAAAAAGTGTACACACCCCTGTTAAAATACCCGGTTTTTGTGATATAAAAAATGAGGCCACAATAAATCATTTCAAAAATTTTCCCACCGTTAATGTGACCTATGACCTGTACAATTCAACTGTTAGGAGAAAAATATCAAAAATAAAAACGTACGATAAGCTGGTTGCATAAGTGTGCACACCCTTAAACTAATACTTTGTTGAAGCACCTTTTGATTTAATTACAGCATTCAGTCTTCTTGGGTAGGAGTCTATCAGCATGACACATCTTGACTTGGCAATATTTGCCCACTCTTCCTTGCAAAAGCACTCCAAATCTGTCAGATTGTGAGGGCATCTCTTGTGCACAGCCCTCTTCAGGTCACCCCACAGATTTTCTATTGGATTTAGGTCTGGGCTCTGGCTGGGTCACTCCAAAACTTTAATTCTGTTCTGGTGAAGCTATTCTTTTGTTGATTTGGATGTATGCCTGGGGTCATTGTCGTGTTGAAAGGTGAAATTCCTCTTCATCTTCAGCTTTTTAGCAGATGTCTGAAGGTTTCGGGCCAAAAGTGACTGGTATTTGGAAGTGTCCATAATTCCCGCCACCTTGACTAAAGCCCCAGTTCCAGCTGAAGAAAAGCAACCCCAAAGCATGATACTGCCACCACCATGCTTCACCATGGGAATGGTGTTCTTTTGGTGATGTGAAGTGTTGTTTTTGCGCCAAACGTACCTTTTGGAATTGTGGCCAAAAAGTTTAACCTAGGTTTCATCAATCCATAACACATTTTCCCACATGCTTTTGGGAGACAAGATGTATTGTTTTGCAAATTTTAGCCAGGCCTGGATGCTCTTCTGTGTAAGAAAAGGCTTCTGTCTTGCAACCCTACCCCACAGTCCAGACATATGGAGAATACGAGAGATTATTGTCACATGTAGTACATAACCAGTACTTGCCAGAAATTCCTGCAGATCCTTCAGTGTTGCTGTAGGTCTCTTGGCGGCCTCGTTGACCAGTTTTCATCTCGTCATCAATTTTGGGGGGATGTCCAGTTCTTTGCAATGTCACTGTTGTCCCATGTTTTCTCCTCTTTTTGATGACTGTCTTCACTGTTCCATGGTATATCCAATGCTCTGGAAATTTTTTTGTACTCTTCTCCTGACTGATGCCTTTCAACAATGAGATCCCTTTGATGCTTTGTAAGCTCTCTGCAGACCATGGCTTTTGCTGTAGCAGGCAACTGAGTAAATGTCAGGAAAATCCTACTAGGACAGCTGAACTGTATTTGGGGTTAATCAAAGTCTCTTTAATTGATGGCTGGCGTGTATCTAAGAAGACTGAATGCTGTAATTAAATCAAAAGGTGCTTCAACAAAGTATTAGTTTAAGGGTGTGCACACTTATGCAACCAGCATATTGTACGTTTTATATTTTTATATTTTTCCACTAACAGATTTGTTTGTTTTTCAATTGAATTGTGCAGGTTATAGGTCACATTAAAGGTGGGAAAAGTTTTGAAATGATTTATTGTGGTTTCATTTTTTTTATCACAAAAACCTAGCATTTTAACAGGGGGTTGTATACTTTTTATATCCACTGTATCTGTATGTAGAAACACAAATATCTACACGTAGACACACACACACACACACACACACACACACACACACACACACACACACACACACATACACAAACACACATATCTGTACACATATCTACACATAGACACATACACATATCTATACGTACACACACACACATACACATCTATACATACACACGGGTCTACTTTGTTTCACTGAAAACACACCAAAAAAACGCATTTCACTGAAAATCAGTTGCCTGAGCACAATTCACTGAAAGCTCAATTCACTGAAAACTCATTTGACTGAAACTCATTTCGTTGAAAGGTATATGCCCTGTTCCCCCACTGTAGTGCAATCCTGGAGTTAGTATATATAGCAAGGGGGGGCACTGCCCCCCACATTGGGGGGGTAGTGCTTAGCCCCCCCATCTGTTTTAAACATTGGAAACCATAGACATGGATACTTACAAGTTGAATGAATAACTCTTTCCTGAAGATAATATATACCCAAACTATATGGAGGGGGCTACACCCACCCACACCCTCCCCCCAATGTGGGGGTCTGTGCCCCCTCTTACTATATATACTAACGCCAGGATCGCATTACAGTGAGGAACAGGGCATATACCTTTCAACAAAATGAGTTTCAGTGAAGTGTGCTTCAGTGAAATGAAGTAGACCCACACACACATCTATACGCGCACACGCACACACACACACACACACACACACACACACACACACATATCTGTACATACACACAGGCACAGATCTATACCTACACCCAGACACACATATCTCTATGTACACAAACACCTCTCTATTCATACGCGCACACCTATCTATATGTACACACACACACCTATATGCACACACACACACATATATATATATATATATATATATATATATATATATATATTGACAGAGAGAGATAGAAAGTGCACACAAATGACTTTTCAAACAAACATGAAAGAAAAATAAATTCATAAGTAAGTCCAGCTGACTATCACAAACAGTTTTAGAAAAGACATTTCCAAAACTGGTCTCAAAGCATTTTCTCTCTTTGGCACTAGTAACATCTCTGAATAAAACATCTTCCATACCTGGGGAGGAGGAACTGATTCTAACACTCCTTAGAACAGCATGTGATGAAACACTAGTGGAAACAAAACAGTCTGATCTGGAGGATGAGGACTGACCTCCTGGAAAGGAGGAATTTATTCCCATTGCAGTCTGTAAACTGAATGAAAGTTTCAGGAAAATGGGTTCTGAAGATCAATCTGTTGCCAAAAATAAATAAATAAATAAATAGAGAATCAGATTTTCTGGAAGAAAAAAGGGGCCAGGGTGGGAGGGAATCACAAGATCTAGTCATTCAGGCTTGCCTTGGTTTTGGGAGTTAAGACTTTTTTGGAACCCCCTTGTCATTTCTTCTTAAATGACCATTTACCTGAATTTTGTTGAGATTTTTTTTTTTTTGCCAAAATTGGATGAGGAGATAGAAAATCTTTTGGACAATTTGGGAAAGGAGAGCTGAAAAATCTCAGAGATCCCTTGGATTAGCATGCCCCTTTTATCATACGTTTTGATCACCTCTACAACAGAGGAGCCAAACACTAAATCTCTAGCCACAGAAGAATTAAAAATCTTATTTTAACATATTCTGGGAGTTCTAAGAATGCAGCCATGCAAACCTCCTCAAAACAGTAACAGTGAACACAGCCATAAAAGAGGTATCAACAGAGTCTCTGTCACATACACACACACACACACACACACACACACACACACACACACACACACACACACTGCAACAATGAGTAATGACCTGTGCAACAAAATGAAGTTATTTATAGCAGATTTTTACACACAAGAAGGAACTGCAGATAAAACATTCCTCATACTTTCAAAAGTTGTTGGAATAAACTTTAACACATGAGCTTGGCAATTCAAAATTCTGAAAATCAAGGTTGCAGAAGTATACACTTTTTCCCCATATCTATCAATAATTTTCCCCTCCTTATCAGAAAGGGTATGATTTTAACTAAGTGCTTAGCAGCAGTGTGAACAGCTAAAGCTTTAGTTGCTGGATCAGTTTTGGGAATAGAGTTCAAAAACATAAAAGACTGACAACTTTATATCCTGTGTTACTTTTACAGGCAGCTGTTTGACTATCAGGAAAATTGTGACACACAAATCCTCGAAAGCAGACAAAGCAGGAGGAATGGGTGTAGGTTCTGGAGAATCCTTCTGTAACAACTTATAGCATTTTTGAAGGACTGAGACACCTCAGTGTTCTACTGAAAACACTGAAACATTCTAGTAATAATCTCAGAGAAAGATACCCCCAGGGATAAATCAGAAACTGAACTCTTCTGAGTCTGAATCAGAAATCTGAGGAAAAAACCCTGTAACCATCCCTGCATCTTCCTGTTTATATTCAGAATCTTGAGTCTCTTCAGGAAAAGAGGAATCTCTTTTACTATAAACTACTTTACAAGAAGGATCAATAGCCTGAATTAATTCCTTAGATAGACCCAGTAAACTACTCATACCCAAACAAATTTGATCAGTAGATAAACATTCAATTTTCTGTTTCTTTTTGACAGGAAAATTGGGATTGACCGTGTTACTAATGCCAACAGCAGCTTCTCTAGGGATGGGGTACAGCATTCTGACAAAACAGGGAAACTGTTTTTGTTCCCTTTCCTAGGACCAACAAGAGTGGCTCTCCCTTGCCCACTGAGGGGACCCCAACAGCCGCAGAGGACATGGCTAATTTCTGGTCCATATTGGCTGTAGGTGCTACACCAGAGGGATGAAAGGTAAAAGAGTGGTCCGAGGTACAACAAATGGCCACAACAGAGTCACCCATCTGCTGCTGAGGCAAATTACTGACCTGCTGTGAAAGGAAAGGCTGATTGCTTAACTTTTTCTTTTTGTGGCTTGAGGGACCACAGACAGTGGGACAAGTAGTCTGTTCTATGACCAAGCCAAAAATGGTGCCTCTTTCCAGGAGAAGACCAGCAGAAAATGCAGATAAACAGTACTAGTCTATAAAACTTACTTTTTTCACAGAAAAACACAGTAAAGAGCAAGTCAAAACACTATGCCAGCCCTACAAATGTAAAACAAACACACTTTCTTCACAGAAAATAATGCTTTCAGTTACTTTACACCACTTAAATGGACAGAAAAAAATAAGCACTCCATTTAAAAATATGTTACAGTCTTGTGACAGTCCATTAAAACATACAACTCCTAGCTTAAAAATAACTTTAATGAAGAGTAAATGGATAAAACAGCAGCACAAATAAGAAAATGGATGTTTTTTTCTACAAAGGGAACTTGTCTGCCCAGCAAAAGAACAGCACAAGCTGATCAATAATCTTTGAAAACATCAGAGAGCATACTCTTCGGTGACAGTAAAGCTCTGAAGGTTTTTGCACCCAAACTTCTGTTTTAGTCAACTCAACTCAACCTGCCTGACAGTTTGGGCATGTGCAAGGTGCCCTGAAGTTTTGGAAGCTGTCTTTCTATTATATCCTTGACAGGATAACCTATATAGCTAAAGCTATTGCAGCAGTGAGCAATATGATGATTATGGGTGATTGGTACATCATAAAACTGTAACACATTGCTATCCTGTGTTTCGTATGTTATAGTAATGGATACCCTCAGAGTACATTGTGCGTTCTGCGTTTATAAGATATACAGTTGTGGGCCTTGCATTTAACTTTTCCTTTATCTTTAAATGCATAGTGTGCTATTAACGGAGAGGACACACTGCTAATGCTGTGTACCTATGTCATGCAGTGCTGAAGATCCAAATACCTGTGGTCTATTAAGTTACAGGGTATACAGCAATCCTACATAAAACCATGCTGCTTCCAAAGCTTTCCAACATATAAAGTAACATACAGGAGTGAATAAGACTATACATAGCCTCCCTATTACTTGAGGAAAGCTGCTACAGCTTTAGTTTAAGAAAAAAATAAAACAATTTCAATGGTTGCAAGAAGCTTTTCAAAGGGCTACAGAATAGTTGAAATGTTGCACAGCAATTTGAAATGCAACTCATCTGCATAGTAAATAACACATTACTTGTAATAAACAATAACATACCAATAGACTGCTGCAAGAGATAGCCTGAGCTGAGGAGTCAGTGCTGATGAATGTGCCAATTGGTGCATCATTTGAAGCTGTTCTAGTCCGTACCAGAAATCCTTTAAATGTTTGAATGTTGTTACCTTGTATTGTCACTTTGTGAAATAAGAAACAAAAAGCTTAAGCACTTTGTCATGGACCAAAATATTAAGATATTAACAGTAACTTCCCCTGCAAGTCTCAATGTTACCAAAATGACAGCTGCAAAACAAAGAGCTAAAACCACCCTAATGCACCAATATATTAAAGTGCTTTGTAGTAAAAATTTAAATCAGTAATCAGATGTTGTAATACCATACCTGTGTTATCCATTTGTACAAGACTCACACCCAGCTTAGTCATGCCCTGTTATACTCCAGTGTACAGCCTTCTTCCATTATTCTCCATTTCACACTGCATAAGTTCCTAACAGTTACCAGCTAAAATCTCAGAGATGAAATAAGAAATCCAAACCAATCTGTAGGTAAATCTGTCAGCCGCTAACTAGTTGATTTGTTCACCCTGATGTACAATTCATCAGACATTAACTAGTTGATTTGTTCAGCCTGACATACCCTGTTTTTCATTGCATGCAGTCAGTATCAGTCATTTAATAAATAACTTATTGAATCATGAGGCAGATCAACATTTTTCAGGTGTTTAAAGTAATTTCATAAATGTTAGTCTAGCACATCTACATTGCTCAGTTTGTGTTCTTGTACTTCAATTGCTGTTCCTGTTCTGTGCTCAGAGTACTGATCTACTGTAGCAGGTGAGTGCTGCAACAATGATGCTCAAATAATTCATATACATTTGGATTTTTTTTATTTGGACTTAGGCGCCTTGTGCTGCAAATGGTAAATGAAACCCAAAAGTGTGCAGGAATCCCCAACATCATTATAGTTATATGATTTTCAAAATACTTATCCATGCATTTCATACATTTTGAACTAAAACCCATTGCAATTGGACCCAGGACAAACGTCTGCTAATCTGGATATAGCCCATTCAGGTCATGTACTGCAAATGAAAGTAGATTCTGTATTTTCCATTGTTGGTAGTATAAACATCATAAATCTGCTTTAGAAAGAAGGAGATCAAAGTCTTAGGCTATGGCAAAGAAAATATTATTTGCTCTCCTGAAATGCAGGGCACAGTGTAGCACACTTACCTCTGAGGATGTGTTTTCAAGTAACTCATCATGGTCCAGTGTCTCAGCTATCCTTCATACATGTATGGATGTGGGATGTGAATATACATACATATATGTATACACACATACACACACACACACACACACACACACACACACACACACACACAATATACATGTATATATATATTTGTATAAATTACCACAGTCCACCACTGCTTCTCCACCAAAACGACACAAAAAAATCAAAGAGCCTCCGCTGGCTTTACCATAAAGGGCAACCCTCCGAAACAAATCAAAACCAAGGTAGTAAAGGAACCCAAACGATATGAAATGGCACAATTGCTCAGTTCCAAAACCATATAAATCCACTGCTCAGTACAACGATAAAAAGTACTTTAATGAATGAAAAATAACACTAATACATAGACGAAACTGGGATTCATAATAATATTGGCATAGATGGGGGCGCATGAGGACCCCATTGCCACCCCACCTATCTGATGGTAAATATCTCCTTGAAAATAAATAAAATTGTTTTTCAAAACTAGCTCCATGTTTTCAAGTACCAATCTAAACTCTGCTTTGCTTAAAAAATTAAATTCAATTAACATATGTACAAACCAACCTAACCCAATATCATGCGGTATTACTGAAAATAAATTTTTAACATCAACTGTAATAAAAATATAATTTTCATGGTAAGGAACAGTATTGAATTTGGTTAAAAAGTCCCAAGAATCAATAAGTATATGATAGTAATCTTTATAAAAATACTTTAACTTCGTATCTACATAAATAGCTAAAGTCTGTGTTTTGGAACACTGAGATGTCACTATGGGTCTTGTGGGGGGGGGGGGGGTTGGGCATCTTTATGTATTTTTGGGATGCCGAAAATTTCAGGAATCACTGGTTTAGATACTTTGAAAAAATTGTATAGATCCACATCTATAAGCCCTTGTAAAAGGTTATCTTCCAACCACAGGTCTATTTTCTTATAACAAATATTCATTTCATTCCTGGATGCAATCTGGTATCTATCACCTGTATTTAAAATCTCAAGCATCCTTCTGGTATAATCCCAGTGGTCCATCAAAACCACCCCTCCCCCTTTGTCAGGCTTCATAATTCTTATTTTATCATTACACTGTAACATCTTCAAAATATTAATTTCTTCCACCGTCAGGTTACCATATTCTTTAATTCCATCATCCACCCTGAAACCTTCCCTAACCATATTCAATACATATGTCTCAAAGTTGGAAATATCATGATGTAAGGGGGGATTAAACACACTCCTTTTTAACACATTTGTTACCGTTTGTTCCTCTTGTTTAGATGTAAACTTCAGATGCAACTTCCTTGTAAATAATTTTATGTCAAGTAGAATCTCATCAATTTTGGTTTTTTTAATGGGTATAAATGAAAACCCTTTTGTGAAAAGACCAAAAAAACTATTTGTGACCTCTAATTCAGTAAAATTATATATATAAACATTATTTTCAACACATATTTTACACCCATTAGGGTTAACATATTCATTGTTACTAATATCCATTTCTCCAGACCAGTCAGTATCATAATAATCATCTCCACTATGTATACTCTCTGTTATGTGTACAGAACTAAAAACATCCTCATTCTCAATAGGGGGTATTCCAATATTATCTAATTCACACCTCATCTGTAATTGTTTCCCCCTTGTTTCCTCGAATAGTGGTTCCCTGTTGCCTCCGCATAGGAAAAAGGGCGATTCTGTTTCTTTAGTCTTTCGGACCTCCTTGGGTCCTCTCCCCCTTCCCCTAAAGGGTCAAAGTGGTCCAACTCATCATTACCTACAAAATCGACATGTTCATTGTTTAGATTAGTATAAACTGGCCCTCTTTCCTGAAACTGTGTCCTATATCTATTAGGTGTTTCAAAGTCTGGCCTTCTACCACCAATCTCACTAATGGGAGACAAATTATCATTGGAGAACCTTTTACTGTAATATTTACTTGGATCCACATAAGCCCTACCTTCTTTATAATCACGCAAATCACGTTCAATTTTCCCCAACTTCCTTTTGTAGTTTTTAGACACATTAAAATCCACATCATGAAGCACTTTACAATAAATATTTTTGTATTCATGCACAGTAAAAAGTACATCTTTACTAATATCTTGTTGCAATTTGTCAATTCTTTTTTTAGTATCCTCTAATACTTCTACATTACTACGTATCATTGCCTTTAAAATTGAAATACCACACTCGTTAAGTATGTCCGAAATAACTTTAAATAATTGTACATTCCCCCGTATGTTGTTGGGGTATTTTTTGAGTCTCAGTCCCTTAGGTACTATATTGCGCTCAACACATTGTGTGAGGTACCAGTTCTCCAGACATAAGTTCCTATATTTATTTAAATCGACTTCAAAAAGCTTACATTTGTCTTTATAACTGTAGTTGTCCTTGGATGTTTTTTCCGTTTCTTGCATTGTCGTTGAAAAAGATTTATCAAGCCATTCAGAAAATGATATATTGTTATATACATCCAAGGCATTACTACCTTTGAAAGGAGCAGTTAAATTAGATGATCTTTCACGAGTCGGGTTGCCGAAGCGTTCGCCATTACCATTACCAGAAACACAGCCATCACCATCGGTTGTGGATCGTGACGTCATCACCGGCCTCCAACAAACTTCCGGGCTTCCCTGAGCACAAGGAATGGACTCACCCGAGCCCAACAAACTGCCTGAATCAACTGTACCTTGCGAATGGCTATGTATAAGCCTGAGAAGTTGGCTTAATAAAGAATTCTCACTCTCCCTGGGGGATCCCTCGTAACGCTAGCGGTTTAACAAGTAACCACAGTCCACCATTGCTTCTCCACCAAAACGACACAAAAAAATCAAAGAACCTCCGCTGGCTTTACCATAAAGGGCTACCCTCCGAAACAAATCAAAACCAAGGTAGTAAAGGAACCCAAACGATATGAAATGGCACAATTGCTCAGTTCCAAAACCATATAAATCCACTGCTCAGTACAACGATAAAAAGTACTTTAATGAATGAAAAATAACACTAATACATAGACGAAACTGGGATTCATAATAATATTGGCATAGATGGGGGCGCATGAGGACCCCATTGCCACCCCACCTATCTGATGGTGAATATCTCCTTGAAAATAAATAAAATTGTTTTTCAAAACTAGCTCCATGTTTTCAAGTACCAATCTAAACTCTGCTTTGCTTAAAAAATTAAATTAAATTAACATATGTTCAAACCAACCTAACCCAATATCATGCGGTATTACTGAAAATAAATCTTTAACATCAACTGTAATAAAAATATAATTTTCATGGTAAGGAACAGTATTGAATTTGGTTAAAAAGTCCCAAGAATCAATAAGTATATGATAGTAATCTTTATAAAAATACTTTAACTTTGTATCTACATAAATAGCTAAAGTCTGTGTTTTGGAACACTGAGATGTCACTATGGGTCTTAGGGGGGGGGTTTTGGGCATCTTTATGTATTTTTGGGATGCCGAAAATTTCAGGAATCACTGGTTTAAATTGGAATTAAAGAATATGGTAACCTGACAGTGGAAGAAATTAATATTTTGAAGATGTTACAGTGTAATGATAAAATAAGAATTATGAAGCCTGACAAAGGGGGAGGGGTGGTTTTGATGGACCACTGGGATTATACCAGAAGGATGCTTGAGATTTTAAATACAGGTGATAGATACCAGATTGCATCCAGGAATGAAATGAATATTTGTTATAAGAAAATAGACCTGTGGTTGGAAGATAACCTTTTACAAGGGCTTATAGATGTGGATCTATACAATTTTTTCAAAGTATCTAAACCAGTGATTCCTGAAAATTTCGGCATCCCAAAAATACATAAAGATGCCAAACCCCCCCCCCCCCAAGACCCATAGTGACATCTCAGTGTTCCAAAACACAGACTTTAGCTATTTATGTAGATACAAAGTTAAAGTATTTTTATAAAGATTACTATTATATACTTATTGATTCTTGGGACTTTTTAACCAAATTCAATACTGTTCCTTACCATGAAAATTATATTTTTATTACAGTTGATGTTAAAGATTTATTTTCAGTAATACCGCATGATATTGGTTAGGTTGGTTTGAACATATGTTAATTGAATTTAATTTTTTAAGCAAAGCAGAGTTTAGATTGATACTTGAAAACATGGAGCTAGTTTTGAAAAACAATTTTATTTATTTTCAAGGAGATATTTACCATCAGATAGGTGGGGTGGCAATGGGGTCCTCATGCGCCCCCATCTATGCCAATATTATTATGAATCCCAGTTTCGTCTATGTATTAGTGTTATTTTTCATTCATTAAAGTACTTTTTATCGCTGTATTGAGCAGTGGATTTATATGGTTTTGGAACTGAGCAATTGTGCCATTTCATATCGTTTGGGTTCCTTTACTACCTTGGTTTTTGATTTGTTTCGGAGGGTAGCCATTTATATAAATTATCTATACCTGTACACACACACGGGTTTGTGTTAGCATGCATTACATAAGAAATAGTCACTCTAAAATAAACCTTAACTTTACAAGCATGTAATAGCTTATTTACATCAGAATAATACTTCTGAGCATTTTAGAGGTGTTTTGAAGAAATGCAACTTTTAGTACTCAAAAGTGTTTACCTTTCAAACAGTTCATATATTTTTCAAGCTTCATCAGTTGCTTTGCAGATCTACAGAATTTAATGACTAGTTACACTGGAGTCCTAATCTTCCATTTGGAACAGTGATTGCTGTATTATTGCTTTTCCTGGAGACATGACTTCAGGATCACACTTTCTACCTGTCTCTTTGATCACAGTTCTTGCAGTCTGTTTTATTGGAAAATGATTGGCACTACTTCCTGAATCATCAATGTGTCATGCACAGAGATCTGTAATTCCTTCTCTACAGCTTTATATCTTCCCCATAAATAAAACTTTAAATCGTAATTAAGCTGTTCTACCAACTATTTCGGTTTCATGCTGTGACCTTTCTCGTGGCTTTTATGTTTCTACTTTAACTTCAAAATTTGACAGTTTCTATCATACCAGTATTTTTGTCCCTATTTCTTTCCAGAACTTCCTTTGCTTCTAGCTGATTTTCAAACATCAGGAAAGTAGTTAAACTAGGTTGTTCACTTTTCAATCTTCTACCCATTAACAACTGAAATGGTGAAAGACTAAATACATGGAAATGAGTTTTCCTAAATTCCAAACCTGTAAGGTGACGATCACTTAGTGCTTATTTCTATAGCTTTTTTTCCATGAAAATTTTCACTGTTTGCATAGTATTGCCTCCTTTCCCCCTTCTAATGTAATAAACTTGATGCAACATACTGGAACCCCCACTAGTATACAAATTTCCTTAATTCCCAATTTCTGTAGAGTGGATCAATGATAAATATGATGGCATCAGATATTTTCCATTACAGAATCTTTTTTTTTTGTGTTTGTAAAATGTTTCTGGAAATAATCATACTGATAGAGACAAACAGTTACACATACAAGATACATAGTTTCTCTGCAATGGAACAAACCTCTACTTATTCAACTCAACTCTGCAGTGCATAACATGATGACAGTATCAAAGAAAAGGGTAAAATTCTGCACCATGTTTTCCGTCTGAGTTGACATTCCCGGCTAAAACATCACATATACTACTCTGTTTTTTTTATGTTTATATTTACAAATAAGATGCATGCACCATAGCAATCATTTATTTTCTCAGTTGTTTCAGTACTATTATTTTTGTTAGCTATTAAACTTTAAACTCTGGACATGACTTATTTCTCCTCTAAAAAAAAAAAAAATTGAATGGAATTTCTTTCATTGCTCAAGACTTTTGCTCAATCCATCCTTTCACTGTAATATCATACCTGCATTTTTTTAAGTTAGTCAGTACATCCCTTAAATCTTTTGATTTAATCAGTGGAAGTATGACATGAAAGTAAGTAGCATACTGTGCATTCTGGGACATGCCTTTTATAAAACCTTCTGTCCAGGCTTTCAAAAGTTTGTGGTTTGCTTCTTCCTTAACTTCTTTACCATGACATGGATTTTCTCAGCCATATTGTTGACGAATCTTTCCTACCTAAACATATTTTTTTCTGCACCTGTAAAGTCTCCTTATTTACAGGAAACTGATCTATTCCCTTTCAGGCTTATTGCTTCTGTATCATTTTGATTGGCATTTACTTGCAACACAACTGTTTACTCACATCATAGTGCTTTAACAATGGAGTATATCTAACAAGATTCTTGAGCATTTCAAAAGTCTTTACCTATTCATAGCTCCATTTCTAGGTGACAACTTACTATATGATCTTTCTTACAGGTGAAGGTATTTCAGGCACATTGAGTACAAACTTCATAACACATCACGTCATTCCCAAAGCAATTTGCATAATGCACGGCGTGCCTTTGTCTTTTCGGAAACCACCCTGATTCCCTGCATCAAGTTTTTGTCTCTCTGACATTCAAATATGACCACTGCATTTCAGAATCATTACTCTTACTTCATGTCCTGTAATACAGCTTGAGATTCTGATGTCTTAATATTAATAAATGGATTAATTTCTTTTCATGCTCTTCCTTTATATGACTCCAAATTAATAGATCAGTTATGTGTGTATCATCTTCCAAGTTTTCATTTACTTGTCTACTTTCTGGAATATCTTTGTTCCTTATGTAATGTGAGCTGCCTACAACTTGAAGCCTAATTCTTCTAGCTTTTTCTACCAGAAACCCTAATCCATAATACTATAAAAACTTAAGATATTACATTCTTGTGGCCACCTTTTCAACTGTAAACCAAAAGTAATGCTTGCTTTTAATAATTTTATTCACATCTTGCAGCTCAGCAATGTAAATCTCATCTTGCTTCAGAATACAGTAGTAAGCATACTAGCAAACCATTCTATTGGGTCTGTTTCATAATTGCTCCTAAACTTTCACAGGTTAGTAGATTCATACATTAATACTAAGCTTATGGTTGGAAAAGCATCAAAAAAACTTAGACACATTTCTCTTACAGTGGCAAGGGTAGACTATTTGCTGTTGGACAGAAAATAATTCACATTAATATCAGGTATGAATTTGCAGATTCCCATTCAGAAAATAATTATGAAGATAGGCAGAAAGGTACGTTGCTTGATGCAGCAACACAGACTCTGCATGCAGGAGATTTCACCCAGATGCTGCTGGGTTTCACCAATGCTAGTGGACTAGCAGCCTCCCTCCCACACGATGTGCAAGCTGGTGTAGGCTGATCCGGCTCATCTTCTTGTCTGTTTCCTCGTACAGCCATGCAGCTAATTGACTCCATATCACATAATCCGTAGTCAGAGCGTCACCCCTCTAGACCACGGGGCTGTGGTCTGCTCTGCATTACTTCTGAGACATATTATGTACCACTGGTAGAACACCAGGTTTTATTTGATGTGATATTCTCCTGGCAAGCATTCTAATTTTGTAAATTAATTAGCTCATACAGGAAATACTTGGACAAAAAACTGTCAAAAGCTTCAAATACAAATGTGTGTTCATTAATACAACAAATTCATGAAAAGCATTATACAGACTAAGAAACATAGGGCTGTTTGGAAAAAGACGCGAATGAGGAGTGTGAAAATATAAAGAACAAAACCTAGAGATTTTGAAAAGCATAAAAAAGAAACAGTCATGCAAAAGAAAGAAAGATCTGATATGGTGCAATATTTATTCAAAGGAGAAAGTCAAACCAATCAATAAAAAAAAGCAGCTCCAAAGATATTTGACCACCTGTATCTGCTATGCTTTTTAAGTTGCATTTAAATGTACTTTTTATATGTGTTGATGTGTCTTTAAACTTTAGGTTCTTAGTATAGCAAGCTGAGCTCTTACTGGGTGATGAGATCACATGCCAGTGGCGGATTTAGGCATGGGCAAAGGGGCGCGCCAGCCCCTTTTTCAACTTTCTTCTTTCGCGCTCGCCCCTTTTAAAACTTTCTTCTTTTTTTTTTTGAAAATCGGGTGCATCTTTCCTGAAGAATCCTGTTACCAATGCGCCAAGTACATCGGAGATGTGATTGGAGGTTGGTGTCAGATGATGATTTTTTTTTTATTAACATAACGGTCCTCCTCCAACTGCATCTCCTCTTGTAATTTAGGCGCGTTGGTGACAGCTGACAGGAATCGTTGGGTAAGCTATTGTCGGAAGACAAGCTCGTTCAATTTTAAAATAAAAACTAGATGGACGAGACGGGAATCTCACTAAGAAAATTAACACAAGTATCAGTTGTTTTTTTCATTGGTTAGTGTTGTCTCACTATACTTTCTTCAGTTTAGTTGCTGGAACCCAAGCTGGTAGTGTTCAGAAAATTGCCCCTAGGTGTTTGTGCATGTAAAGGAATCTCTGATTTCTCAAGCATCTTTTTGTAACAATCTCTTATATTCAATTGATGGGTTAAGTACTATATTCAAAACACACCAGGCAGTGCTTTGAATCATCATCTTACTGACTGTTAAATGAATATTATTCAGTTGTTTCCGTATATATGCCACAATTTCAAGAATGATGTGTATTTTTTCTAGCTTATTTTTGGCTTGTTTCTGGTGTTTTTTTTAATTCAGAATTTCTATGATGTCTGTTACTCGGATATTATGAATGTCTTGTTAAAAGGTAGATAGTAATAGTGAGAAACGTTCTGTATTCAGATAACCATATGCTGTAAATATGTGTAAATAATGGCACTGCAAACTTCAGATGAGTTTCTTCGACTGTTTACTGTATGGCTTAACTATTATCAGTAATCTTAGCTTCTTTTGAAAAAATTTTACTTGTTGATATTTTCTGTAACTTTATATTGTATTGCTTAATATAAGTTTTTTCTACCACTTCATTGTATTAAGTTAATCTAAGCTTCAACTTGCATTAATAAGTTTTGGGGAGCTTTTCTCCCTGGTCTACTGATGAAAATTTTTTTTCATGGCCCAGTCAGAATGTGTGTGTGTGTGTGTGTGTGTGTGTGTGTGTGTGTGTGTGTGTGTGTGTGTGTGTGTGTGTGTGCTCACTTGCGTGTGTGAGCACTCATACTTTTGTGCCTGCATGCATAGGTTAACTACCAAAGTATGACTTTTTAAGGAGTTCATTCTTTGACTCTTTTTTCTTCTTCTCCATATTAATTATTTATATTTTATTTACCATTTGTTAACTAATTTAGTCCCACTAGGCTAGTAATCTCTTTTCATGGGAGACATGAGGTGATATTTATAGTACTAGGGGAAATTTGTCTAGGGCATCAGGATCGGTGCCATGGGATCTTTTATATACATCTGAGCTGCCACTAAGTCAAGCAAATGGGACCTCAGTTTAACATCTCAAACAAAGGATGGCATACTCAGGAGTGCAGTAGCCCCTCAATGTTATACTGCATTGTCAGCGATCTACTTCTTCCCTAAACATATTTGTCTTCTAAAAGCTTTTTAAATATCAGACTTTTTCCTGAAAGTGCTAACAAGCTGAGAAAAAATTTAAAGTTCAGAAGTTGCATATAAATATAGTAGCTAAATACCTAGCAATCTCTTCCTACATGTAAGCTTTTCCTGGCTAAAAACTGCAATGCTGATTAATAAATATGTAAAAAGAACAAGACAAGAAGGAATTAAAGTTAAAAAAGACATTTAGAATTGTTTTTCACTGGAAAATAGTGGGAAATGGCAACCTCACATCACCTAACAAGACAACAATCCTAAAAGATGGCATGGGGCAGATGTATGATAGAGAGGCTACATGTTACTACAGACAGAAGAATAGTTCTATAAATTAGAGTGTGGGTACTCATTAGCTGTCAGACCTGGTAGTGTGCACTTTTCTACTCGAGCTGTATGTGTATATTTGCTACCAGGTTGTAACACATAAAATCAACAAACAGGAACTACACAATGCAACATCATGGTAAAACTTACAGTTTATTTCTCTGCAACATGTGTTACCAGTTAAGAAAAAAAAAACAGCCATGTGGTGTCAGGGAGCTGCAAAAACAATTATGATGTAAAACTAGAAAAAAGTAGACAGTATAAAATGCAGAATCACAATAAACAAGAGACATATGTATAATTATATGGAGGATGCAGTTATCATTTAAATAAAAGCTTTCTGAGAAAGGGTTCAGTTTCATTGCATGGGACCTCATTGACTTTAATTGATGCCTTAGGACAAGCGAAATCACTGGTGCAGTAAATTTTAGTGGCCATGGTGCTGCACTGCCTTCTTCTGACCTAATTTAGCTAGTGCATATAACCTGGACACTTTCCATCAAATAACTGAATACTTTAAATGTATACACCTGAACAGCAACTGTAAAGTATATTATACTCAATTGAAGCAGACATTGCTTTGTGGTTAATGCAGTTAGCAAACTTAGTAGTATTTAAGATAAAAGCATATACTTTCAATTATAGCTACTGACTAATTCTCATTTACTTACTGGATGCAGCTGTGTATGACAGTTTTTTCCCCTTATATTATTCTCTCTTCCTTTTGTGAGAATTAAAGTCATTTGGTCAAAGGATAACTTAATCTGCTGCCGAATTCTGTTATGATAAAATATAAGGTGCAACAGGTGTTCTAAAGCTTAAGATAAAACAACTGTCTAGAATGACTGAACTGCAAGAGACTAGAAAAAATATTTTTCATTTGTTGACTGGGTTAGTCCCACTATGCAGTTCTAGCCTATCTTCAAGGAAGACCTTAGGTATTTATACTAATAGGGAACGTTTGGGCAGGACATTGAGGAACATCCCTTACTATTTTCAATGGGCACTGTGGGAAGTTCTACATCCACTTGAGCTACTACCAACTTAAGCAGACAGGTCCTTGGTTAAACATCTCATCAAAAGGATGACACACTTGGGAGTGCAGCAGCAGCACCCTAATGCAGCACTGCTGCATCAGCGACCCAATCTCCTGCAGTGGGAATAGACTCTACAGCCTTCTAGTCTTCCAAAACCAAAAGGCAACTTTGTTACCTGTTAAGCCACTGACACTTGTTGTGTCTTTCGGCTTATCCTGGTTAGGGGTCGCCACAGCTGAACTCCGGTCCACTAATGTTTGGTAGTGGATTTTTACGTGCCGAGTTACCAGCCCTGACGCACAACCTTCAACAAAGGCACGCTCATTCATGCATGCCTCCACACAGAAGACGCTCTTAGCTGAGAATCGAATGGGACATCGTCTTGTTGTGAGGCGACAACACTACCGCAGCACCGTTAAGCCACTGACACTAATAAGTTAAATTAAGAAATGCTCAATGTCTGAACAATATTCCCCTATTTACGGAAAATATCTCACATCATCCCCCTACACAAAAGGGGCTTCTCAAAATAAAACTAATTACCATCCCATAGCCATCCTCTCCCCACTAGCTTAAATATTTGAAAAATGTATTCACTCCCAACTCCTCAACCACCTCCTCACACACAACCTCCTCTCCCCCACTCAACATGGATTTAGGCCAAAACATAGCACTAGCACTGCCCAATTATCTTTTACAAATACCATCCAAGGTCTCATTAATGATGGCCAAATTGTCTCCTCTATATTCCTTGACATGTCAAAAGCCTTTGACAACGTTTCCCACCAAATCCTACTAAACAAACTGGCATCCCATGGCCTCACCACATCTGCCCTTTCCTGGTTCCATAGTTACCTCTCTAACTGTCAGCACGTCATCAAATGGGAAAACACTCTGTCCCCCCTTCTTCCTATCAATGTAGGAGTACCCCAGGGATCCATTCTTGGCCCCCTACTCTTTATTATTTTTACTAACACCCTCAGCTCTGTAACCCATCTAGCCTCCATAATCCAGTACACCGATAACTCCACGTGTATCTGTTCAGCCTCTACCCCCCCCTCCCCGCCCCCCAGGACCTACAAACAAAAATGGAAAAATCTTTCCACGATATAGAAAATTACCTCACTAACCATCAACTTATATTAAACCCTAACAAAACCAAGTTAATCATTTTCAATTATAACAAATACAAAACACACCAGTCCCCACTTATGATCCTTTCCACAAACGGAACCAAAATTTAATCCACTAACCAATCCAAACTCCTAGGATTCACTATTGCTACCATCAGATGAAGTCTTGTTAGATGAAAGCGCTTAACCAACCTGTCGGATGTGATTTTATGTCAATAAAGGATTTGGAAGGAAGCGAGTGGTGAACTGTTTTGTGCTGGTGCTGTAATTATTGAAGCAGGAGAGTCGATTGCATTGAGCTGGTGCTTTGCTTGGAGCAGGTGTTTTTACTGTTTATTTGGTTGACTGTTCCATTGCCTTCATATTGCTTAAAAAATGTCAGGAATTAAATTCTAAACTCAGCACCGACTATATGACCCTTATGTATGAGTTTTTTCTAGATACTGAAAAAGAACTGCAAAATAAGATGTTAGCACTGGAAAACAACATTCTAAACACATCTTGTTATAAAGATTATTTGCACTGTTATAGTGATATGTTGGAATGTTTAACAGTCTATGAAAATTACTTCAACTACACAAACGCATAAGTTAACTAGGTGTGATGATAGGAGGTACTGCCAGCCATGCCAGGAGAAACAGAGTAGTGGATTTGTACCATATGCCAGCACAGCTAGCTGGAATTTTGTAAATAATTATATGTCATTTGCATATAAAACTGATTTGTACAGATGTTTGTGCTGAAAATGTATTTGTGAGTCTTACGTGTGTTAAAATGTATGAACAGTGTGTCCTGCTGAAAGGAAAAGAAATGTACATGCATTACTGTAACTGTTTAAATGTATACATTGTAACAGCATATACTGGAAGTGAAGTGGTTAATCTTAACCACCTGACTTTGCAAAATATTCTTAAAATTAAATTACTTTATGGGTTAAGCCATATAGATGTTATCATACAGTTTTGAATGGAGCCAAGGGCACAATGTATGTGCTAGAGGATAGGTTGCAGCTCTTGTAGGAAGAGTTAAATAGTTTTATGTTTTTATGCTTTCCAGCAGCTACACCACATCCATGCAATGCTCTATCTGTGTGTATTGTAGCACGTAGGTGCTAAACCCTGGTAGCTTCTAGTGATGGGGGACAGTAAGGGAAACAGAGTGAGATGACCAGATGTATGTGATGGCATTCTGTACAGAAATAACATTTTAATATTACAGGAGACTGAAGTCTCAGGAGCATTCTGTATTGTATCTTTTGACCTGACAACAAGGACCACTTACCCCTTTTGCATTGCTCTAGTCAGTAAGTAGGAATAGTAATTATTTTAGTCAATCAGGACAAGACAGTGAGACTATCCAAATACTTTTTTTCTATAACAGTGTGAAACTGTTTTAATATTCCCTGTGACTGAAACTCTGGTATATACTGTAAATAGATATTTAGTATTTTCTTGTTCTTTCATTAAATATATTTAAACTTTTCATTGTCGCTGGTTCTTTTTAGAAAATATTTAAGCTTTCAAAGTATTTGCAAGTATTTATTTGGTGATAACTCTGGCCATTCCTGAAAGCCTTCCTGTTTGGTCAACATTACCATTTGTATTAATATTAGTTTCAGTCAGTATAATCAGATACTCTTGTAAGAGCCTTAAAGTAGGTTGCAGGAGATCTGGTGGCAGTGATAACTACCTTATAGTCTGGGCAGAAGGGGACATAGCAGGTGAATCTGTGCCAGATTTTCCCAGGTGTGTGTGTGTGTGTGTGTGTGTGTGTGTGTGTGTGTGTGTGTGTGTGTGTGTGTGTATATGAGTGTGTGTATGTGTGTGTATGTGTGTGTGTGTGTGTGTGTGTGTGTGTGTGTGTGTGTGTGTGTGTGTGTATGTGTGTGTGTGCATGTGTGTGTGCATGTGTGTGTGTGTGTGTGTGTGCATGTGTGTGTGCACACATGTCTGCAAATAAAATCATAAAGAATGTGAGCATCAGCTACTTGGAGCAGGGGCATAAAGCACTAGTTTCACAGAGAGGGTGTGAGAGGACTTAGCATGGAACCCCAGCTAAGGACTCAGCTCTAAACTCTGCCAATGGGGAGTCTTACTGGGGGTCTGGGCAGATATAGAGAGGAACCAGCCCCTGGACTGGGCTTGTTCCTTGTGTGCTCTTAAGGGAAATTGTGCTTGATACAGAGAGGTCTGCATCTGGAAATACTGAGTGTATCCATTTGTATTCCAAGTGAACGTCCTTCTCCAGTGTCAGTGGTGAAAATTCAGGCTCCTTGATTACTGGCCCAGAGTGAGGACATCACACTAGGATTATCAGTAACTTTAGAAACAGAATACTTTTTCTTGACCTAAGAACACGAAGTTTAGGAAGGCAAGCAATGGTAATTCTGTGCATTAACTAGATGACATTACTTTGCCAGTGACTGCCTCTGCATTGTGAGGTGGTGCATCTAGTCCATTTGCAAATGAAAATGTTTTTAATGTAAATACTGCACATGATGATGGTGCACAAAATACCTTGCTACAAAGGCACTTAGCTGTACATACCACCACTAATTGTGCTAACGTTAATAAATTTTCAGTACCATCTACATCTAATAATGCAGTTTCTCATGAGCAGGATTTTCGCCAAGTTCTGACATCCAGGAAGTTGAATCTCCCTCAGACAGCAGAGCTATGAACAAGAAACCAATCATGGGGAAGAAACACAGACCAAAGAGGAAGAGGAAATGTCATTATGAGATCAAACAGTCTGTAGACTCACAGCAGGTTGAAAGTGAAGAGATGAACAATTCTACAATTCTGACACTGTTAATTTATCTAGCAGCATACTGCTACTGATATTTCCTTGCTATTGAGGAGGCTTGCAGTTTATACCAACAGCTAAAGACTTTATTGTGGATGCTACTACTGATCTTAATCAGTTTGCAAGGAATTTAAATTTTAAATTAATGTTTCAAAACTCTGCCACTACTAAACGGGTATGCAAATGTTCAAGCACCTTTGTTTCTGTTAACTGTCCTGTAATTACAGCATTCTGTAATACTAGTAAGAAGCAGTTGCATGAACTTTTTAATAATTTGAAGCATAATAAGAGTTATAATTTGTCAAAGAATATGATTCTTTAAAGCACCTGCAAAGTAATAGTAGTATTGTGATTAAGCAGGCAGACAAAGGGGGTGCCACAGTTATAATGGATAATTAAGTTATAAAGTGAAAAATATAATCAGTCTATGCAATCATTTAAGTAGGAGAAATTTGAATAATATCCTACATGGGGTTAATAATATTTATGAGCTTCAGATACAGGATGATATTACATGTGAACTGTTTAACTTCTTATATGTTACTAATCCTGTGCTTCCCATTTTTTTAATTTCTCCAAATCTTATACCATGATAGGAAAAGACCCCATTCCTAACTCAAAGTATGATTAAAGTTCATGAAATTAGGATTGTTTCAATCTTTGATGCCAGCCAGACGTACTCTTTGCAGCACCCACATTGTGCCCAGTAATGACTCCTATAATTCGCATGGAGTTACATGTATTGATAACATACCTAAATATGTTGATTCTTTTTTATAAAACTCATCACTCCTACTTCTATTGGGACTGTTTGGGTATCTTTTTTCCACATTGCTCTTGTTTCTGCCTGCAAATCCTGATATTTTATGACTTTGTGTCTCTTTGTATGCAAGACACTGTAGTCACTGGGTGTGGCGATTTTAATGATCAATGCCACTTTTGTCTTCTTTTCATGGACCACTATATCCATTTTTTAACATCTATCTCTTGAACTGCTGGTAATGGATGATCTCATGTGATGTAAACTTCATCATTTTCTATGATGCTTTGTGGCTGATGTTTCCAGTGTTTTTCAGCCACTTCTGTACCACGATGTTTGCATAAGCTCCAGTGCAACAATCTTGCCACATTATTATGCCTTTCAGTATACAGTCCTTCTGCCATTAGTATGTCACAACCAGCAACAAGGTGTGTGACTGTTTCCAATTTGGCTTTACAAAACCTACATTTGTTCGTTTCTCCCATATGTTTAATGGACTTTGTAAACCAATGTGTACACAGCCCACTATCTTGAGCCGCCAATATTAACCTTTTGTCTCTTGGTTTGAATTCGCCTCTCCTTAACCATTTCTGCATTCATTCCTGATCACCATGAGGTTCTTCCTAAAGTTTTCTATATTTGCAACTATATTTATGCATTTTCCACATTTCTTGCCTTCTCATCTGGTCCTTCACCTTATATTCTTTCTTTTGTTTTTTTGGCACATTCAGTTGCTGCCTGATTTTTATCTACTGCTGATTTGATTTCCATTCCTGCTTGACGCCGATATGCTTCTGCTAGATTAAGTACAGAAGTCATCTTAGATTTATTCTCCTCATGTTTCAAAACTTTCACTACGTTTTGGTCTTGTGAGGTCAGCAAATATGTGTGGAGTCCCACGACTGCAGATCTGTACAAGTAATCAATTTCAAGGAGGTCCATCCCTCCTTCAGAATGGGGAATATATAATCTTGGTAGGCACTGATTTTTATAAATCATTTGGCGAGCATGAAGCATCCTTCTTGTTTTCCTATCTAATCTATCCAGCTCATTTGGGACCAGTCAATCACTACAAAACTGTAAGTTAGAACAGGAAGAGCAAATTGGTTTATAGCTTGAATTTTGTTCCTAGATGTCAGCGCTGTGTTCAGGATTAATTTAAGTCTTCTAAAATATTCCTTGCTGAGTTTTATTCACATTTGTTAATGTTTTATTGCTGATCCTTTATCAATTCCCAAATAATTATACACTCCCTTTTGCTCAAGTTCTTTTATATCACATTCTTGTCCCAAACTGATGTTTTTCTGGTGCTGCAGTTTTCCTGCTTTAAAGGTTGCTTTTGCATATTTATCAAGACCAAATGACATTCTTATATCATCTAAAAACGTTTTGACAACTTGCAGTTGTGCTTTCAGTTCCTCATCTGATGAGCTATACAGTTTTAAATCATTGACAAAGAGAAGATGAGAAGTCTTTATACTTGTTTTCTAGTAGAAAAATTGTAGCCATGGCCTAAGCTGTTAAGTAGTCAGCTTAATGGGTTAAGGCAAGGCAGAACAGCAGCGGTAACAGAGAGTCACCCTGGAATATCCCCCTTTAAATTTTTATCCCTGGGATAATAATTTGTCTTTTATAATGGCTTAATTGCAAAGTGGTCTGCCACTGTTTCATGGTCACTGTAATGTAGTTGATCAGTGTTGGGTGTATCTTATACATTTTTAAGCACTCCTTTATACATGAATGTGGGATACTATCAAATGCTTTTTTGTAGTCAATCCATGCCATACTTAGATTCTTCCCCTTTTTACAGTTCTTCACTATGACTTTATTTAAAAACAAATGATCCTTTGTTCCATATGACTTCATTTTATTGCCATTTTGTTCTACTGCCATAATTGAGTTTACTTCTAAATGACTATAAACTCTGTCGTCATCAATTCCTGTATATAGTTTATACTTTGTTGGAAGGCAAGTTATTGGTCTATAATTTTTTGAACAATTTCCCATTCTATATGGGTTACCCAAAATACATAAAGATCACTTGCACCCCCAGAAGTGACCCATCATGTCTGGGAGGGGATGGGTAAACTGAGCCCATTTCAATTTTCTTAGAAGAGCAACTAAAACACTTGCTAAAAAAATCTTCAAAGTTATATTTGTAACACTAATGAGTTTTTAAAACAACTTTATCAGTGGGATTCTGTGAATAAGACTGTTCAGTTTATTTTTGTAACAATGGATGCTAACTCACTGTTTACTGTTATCCCTAATGAGTATGGCATACAGGCTTTGAGAGAATATTTATGTAGGAACACAGCATTTCCAAATGGGAAAAAATAAATTATTTGTGCTCTTTTAGTAGTTGTACTAACAAGTAATGCTTTTCTATTTGGAGAGCAGCTGTACTATCAAATAATCAGGGTTGCTATAGGTACACCAATAGCAAATACTTATGCTAACACAGCCTTATATGAATGGGAGAGTATGCATGCATTTGCTTCAACAAATAACTACACTGATAAAACTGTATTTTATAAACGCTTTGTTGAGGATTTGTTTTTGGTTTGGAAGGGTAATGAAACTGAACTACAAGAATATGTTCAATTCTTAGAAACTACTACAATTTTTCCAAGATTTAAGTTGAAATATTCTAGAACAGAGATTTGTTTTTGGGATATAGCACTTAAAATACTGATGGGCTGATATTAACGAATATCTATAGGAGGTTCAGGCTAGCAGATTACTCCACAGTTGCAGTATGTATCCTGGTCATGTTTTCAAAGGGATAGTTAAAAGCCAATATATGAGTGAGTAGACTGACTACAGACACAACGTTTTGTGACCAGCAGGTGGATATGTCAATATAAGAATTTCAGATGAGAGGCTATGATGAAGGTCTTCTGAATGAAGCATCTAACTATGTAACTAATGTGAAATAGATGGCAGAGCTAAGCCATATTTTTAATCAGAACATCCACAGACTAACAAAAGTTGTAATAATAACACTAAGTTTAGGCACATCATGAAATATTGCATTAATACATTATACAGAGAATTTGGGACATAGTAACTGCTATGCCAGAATTGGGTAAAATAGGTGCATCTCCCAGTATTACTTTCAAGATATGCCCTAACTGAAATAGAAAATATACTACAAGGAAATGCATGAAAAGAAGGATCAATCCACTAGATTTAAAAGAAAAAGCACTGTTCCATGCTATAATTGTGTTTTTGTAAACACATTGATCCTTCTGTTACTTTTGAATATCCAAGAACAAAGCATATTTATGAATGACTGCTTTGCTACTTGTCACACAGAAAATCTGGTCTGTTTAGCTGTCTGCACAACATGCACTAGTTTTTATATAGGTAAATCTAACAAAATTTAAGGAAAGAATTTCTGAACATCTTTCAGAAATTAGAAGGAATATACTTAATTCCTTGTGTACGCATATTCATGACAATGGTACAGACCATGCATTTAAATTCTGAGTAATACAAAGGATATTTTTTAACATGAGAGGCGGTGATGTTCTAAATGCCACTGCATTAGCTGAATACAGGTGGATTTTAAAACTGAAGATGCAAAAAACAAACGGCTGCAGGTACACTGAGGTGCCCAAAACACACAACAACAGACAGGTCTGATGAAGCAACATTAAGTTGTGAAAGCGCTTACCGTTTGTCTTCTGCAATAAAGTACAGTGACTGATTTCCATTGTGTAACTCTGGTGCCTTAATTTACTTTTGCTGGATTTTAAAACTGCAGGCTGACAATGCATCTGGATTAAATGCTTCAGTTAGTTTAAAACTGGGGATGCACAAGCCAGTGCATTTCTTTGTGCCGGTCCCAAGCCTGGATAAATGGGGAGGGTTGCGTCACGAAGGGCATCCGGCGTAAAACTTCGCCAAAACATTTCATGCAGTCACCAAGAAAAATTTTTTATACCAGATCGTCGAGGCCCGGGTTAACAACGACCACCACCAGTACTGTTAGCCTACAGGGTGCTGGCAGAAATTGGGCTACTGTTGGCCAAAGGAGGAGAAGAGGCGGAAGACATGGCCAAAGGCAGGAGGACAGGAGAAAGGCTAGGACTGTGGTAGTGAGGTTTGGAACTTTGAATGTTGGTAGTATGACTGGTATAGGGAGACAGCTAGCTGATATGATGGACAGAAGGAAGGTTGGTATATTGTGTGTGCAAGAGACCAGATGGAAGGGGAGTAAGGCTAGGTGTATCGGAGGTGGGTTCAAATTGTTTTATCATGGTGTGGATGGGAGGAGAAATGGCATAGGAGTTATTCTGAAGGAACAGTATGCTGAGAGTGTTTTGGAGGTGAAAGAGTGTCGGATAGAGTGATGTTTATGAAGCTGGAAATTGATGGTGTAATGATGAATGTTGTTAGTGCATATGCTCCACAAGTTGGGTGTGCAATGGATGAGAAAGAAAAATTTTGGAGTGAATTAGATGAAGTGGTGATGACTGTACCCAAGGGTGAGAGAGTGGTGATTGGAGCAGATTTCAATGGGCATAGTGGTGAAGGGAACAGAGAAGATGAGGAAGTGATGGGCAGGTATGGTGTTAAACAAAGGAATGCAGAAGGTCAGATGGTAGTGGATTTTGCGAAAAGGATGGACATGGCTGTGGTGAATACGTATTTTAACAAGAGGGAGGAGCATTGGGTGACATACAAGAGTGGAGGAAGATGCACACAGGTGGATTATATCTTATGTAGGAGGGTAAGTTTGAAGGAGATTGGAGACTGTAAAGTGATGACAGGAGAAAGTGTCGTTAGGCAGCATAGGATAGTGGTTTGTAGGATGACGTTGGTCATCAAGAAGAGGAGGAGGAGTGTGAGGGCAGCACCAAGGATCAAGTGGTGGAAATTGAAAAAGGGTAATTGTGAGGTGGAGTTCAGGGGTGAGTTAAGGCAGGCACTGGGTGGCAGTGAAGAGTTACCAAATAGCTGGGTAACTACATCAGAACTAGTAAGGGAGACAGCTAGGAAGGTTCCTGGTATCACATCTGGATAGAGGAAGGATGACAAGGAGACATGGTGGTGGAATGAAGAAGTACAGGAGAGTATACAGAGAAAGAGGTTGGCAAAGAAGTGGGATTGTCAGAGAGATGAAGAAAGTAGACAAGAGTATAAGGAGATGAGGTGCATGGCAAAGAGAGAGGTGGCGAAGGCTAAGGATAAGGCATATGAAGAGTTGTATGAAAGGTTGGACACTAAGGAGGGAGAAAAGGACCTGTACCGATTGGCTAGACAGAGGGACCGAGCTAGGAAAGATGTGCAGCAGGTAAAGGTGATAAAGGATAATGAAGGAAACATACTCACAAGCGAGGAGAGTGTGTTGAGGAGATGGAAAGAGTACTTTGAGGGGTTGATGAATGAAAAGAATGAGAGGGAGAGAAGGTTGGATGATGTAGGGATAGTGAATCATGAAGTACAATGGATTAGCAAGGAGGAAGTAAGGATAGCTATGAAGAGAATGAAGAATGGAAAGGCTGTTGGCCCAGATGACATACCTGTGGAAGCATGGAGGTGTTTAGGTGAAATGGCAGTGGAGTTTTTAACCACATTGTTTAATGAAATCTTGGAAAGTGAGAGGATGCCTGAGGAATGGAGAAAAAGTGTTTTGGTACCGATTTTAAGAATAAGGGTGATGTGCAGAGCTGTAGTAACTACAGAGGGATAAAATTGATCAGTGACAGCATGAAGTTATGGGAAAGAGTAGCGAAAGCAAGGTTAAGAAGGGATGTGATGATTAGTGATCAGCAGTATGGTTTCATGCCAGGAAAGAACACTACAGATGCAATCTTTGCTCTGAGTGTGTTGATGGAGAAGTACAGAGAATGTCGGAAGGAGTTGCATTGTGTTTTTGTAGACTTAGAAGCAAGCATATGACAGGGTGCCTAGAGAGGAGTTGTGGTATTGTATAGTCAAAGTCAGAAGTCAGAAAAGTATGTAGAGTGGGTGGTGATATGTATAAGGGTAGTGTGACATGGTGCGGGGTGGAGTGGGTGATGCGGATAAAGGCGAAAGGTGGGGTTACATCAAGGATCAGCTCTGAGCCCTTTCTTATTTGCAATGGTGATGGACAGGTTGACAGACGAGATCAGACAGGAGTCCCCGTGGACTATGATGTTTGCAGATGACAGTGTGATCTGTAGTGAGAGTAGGGAACAGGTGGAGGAGACCCCAGAGGGATGGAGATATGCTCCAGAGAGAAGAGGAATGAAGGTCAGCAGGACTAAGACAGAATATATGTGTGTGAATGAGAGGGAGGATAGAGGAATGGTGAGGATGCAAGGAGTAGAGGTGGCGAAGGTAGATGAGTTTAAATACTTGGGGTCAATATTTCAGAGTAACGGTGAGTGTGGAAGAGAGATGAAGAAGAGAGTACAGACAGGATGGAGTGGGTGGAGAAGAGTGTCAGGAGTGATTTGTGACAGACGAGCATCTGTAAGAGTGAAAGGGAAGGTCTACAAGAGGGTAGTGAGACCAGCTATGTTATATGGGTTGGAGACAGTGGCATTGACAAAAAGGCAGGAGTTTGAGCTGGATGTGGTAGAATTAAAGATGTTAAGATTTGCACTGGGTGTGACGAGGGTGGACAGGATTAGGAATAAGTATATTAGAGGGTCAGCCCAGGTTGGAGGGTTTGGAGACAAAGCCAGAGAGGCATGATTATGTTGGTTTGGACATGTGCTGAAGAGGGATTCTGAGTATATTGGGAAAAAGATGCTAAGGATGAAGCTACCAGGTAACGGGAAAAGAGGAAGGCCTAAGATAAGGTTTATGGATGTGGTGAGAGAGGACATGCAGGTGGCTGGTGTGACAGAGCAAGATGAAGAGGACAGGAAGAAATGGAAACATGTGATCTGCTGTACCCCTATGATGGGAACAACAGAAAGAAGATGATGATGATTAAAACAAAACCCAATCCATTTAGAAATAGTTTGTTTTGAAACAGGTTTCCCTGAGAACCCAAAGCAAAAGAAACAAACAACTGCTGAGACTGCCTGAACCCCTTGGTTCTGCTCAAATAATAACGTAACTGTCTGTGAATATCCAAAGTATGCAAAATCTTCTCCCCTTTATTTTGGGGTTTGCATAAAAAGTAGGCAAATGAATAGTTTGGTTCAAGGCCACACTAGAAACCACTTTAGGCATAAAGGAAGGATTAGTACGCAAAGATACCTATCCTTATGAAAAATCAGGAAAGGTTCCACTGCCATAAGGGCCTGTAATTCAGAAACCCTTCTTGCAGAGGTAATGGCCAACAAAAAGCAGTCTTCCATGATAAATACTTTAACTCGGCAGTAGCTGCAGGCTCAAAGGTTGTAGAGTAAGTTTTTCCAACACAAAACTGAGATCCCAAGCAGGAGTAGGAGCTCTCATTGGGGTCTTATGTTCTTTGCCCTCTAAGAAATTGCTTAAACAAAGGATGGGAAAATAAAGGAGGGTCACAGTCATAGTGAGCCGAAATGGCTGCAGCATGAACCTTTATCGAGGAGAAAGACAAACCCTTGTCCAATAACTCAGTAAGATATTGAAGAGAAGCACTTAAATCAGGCTTGGAAACATCAAAGTCCTTCGCTTTGCTCCAAAGAAAAAATCTCCTCCATTTATCTGCGTAAACTTTCCTTGTACTAGGCCTTCTGGCCTCCAAAAGGACATTCAAAACTTGTTGTGGAAGCTGAGACCCTCCAGGGTCTAAAACAGAATATGCCAAGCTGTGAGATGTAGAGACTGAATCTTGACATTGAGGAAGTGATTGCCCTCCTGAGACAAAAGATGCGGAATCAAAGGCAGAGGCCATGGAGGCTCCCGTACTAAACTCCTCAGTAGTGGGTACCAGTGCTGTCGAGGCCAATCCGGCTATCAGAATCATGGATGGCTTGTCTATTCTGGCCTTCAGGAGTACCTTGGGAATGAGAGGCAGAGGTGGAAAGGCATAGACATGAAGATTGCTCCAACTGAATGATAGAGCGTCCACCTTCCAAGCTGTGGGATGAAACATTTTGTGCAAAACTTTGGCAACTGGAAATTTAGTGGAGAAGCGAACAGATCTATGTCTGGAGTCCCCATAACACTGTCAACTTTTGAAACACATGAGGATCCAGTTTCCACTCGTGAGGATCCACAATTTGTCTGCTCAACACATCTGCTAAGGAGTTCTGTGCTCCTGGTAGAAACCTTGCCTGAAGATTGAGGTGTAAACTGAGAGCAGTCTCCCACAAGATCATCGCTTGCCTGCAAAGAGGGTAGAATGGGTTCCCCTTGCTTGTTGATGTACCACATGACAGTAGTGTTGTCTGTTTGAATCAACACCTGTCCTGGGTGAAGTAAATCCCTGAAAGCCATCAATGCAAATTGAACTGCTAACATCTCCTTCAAGTTGATATGCAAATGTTGAAGTCTGACAGGCCACATGTCTTGCACCCATTTTCCATTGAGGTGTGCTCCCCAAGCCTTGTCCGAGGCATCTGTCGTTAGTATCTGACTCGCCTCTGGTCGGGTCACAGAGAGTCCCTTGTTTAGGTGACATTCCTGAGCCCACCACAAAAATTCTTTCTGAATGCAAGGTATTATCGGAATGATCTTGGCAGTGTTGTGTCCATACATTTTTGAGATACCATTGAAGCTTCCTCATATGCAGTTTGGCATTGGGAAGCACCAGAATACAAGATGCCATGAACCCCAAGGCTTGAAGGACTGTCCTTGCAGTCAGCCTGGACTGTAGAGACATTTGATGGAAATAAAGAGAAAGGCTTCTTTGTTTGTCCGGGGTCAAAAAGGCCATCTGGGAAGCTGTATTCAGTCTCACACCCAGAAAGCACATGTCCTGAGAGGGTACTAGACTGGACTTTGTTTCGTTCACAGAATACCCTAGGCATCTTAACACTACCATCACATACTGAAGATGATGAAGAAGTTCGTCTTTGTGTTGTGCAATAATCAGGCAATCGTCCAATAAGGATAAATCTGTATTCCTCTTAACCTGAAAAGGCAATCACTGGAGCCAGAACCTTTGTGAACACTCTGGGTGCAGTAGATAAGCCAAAGGGCAATGCAGAGAACTGATAATGTAAATTTCCAGCCCGAAAGCAGGTACCTCCTGCAACTGGGCCTGATAGGAACATGAAGATAAGCCTCTTTGAGATCCAGAGTTACCATCCAGTGATCTTTTCCCAACAGAGGTAAAAGCTGTTGTAACGTCAGCATTTTGAACTTTGGAATGTCCAGATAAGTGTTGAGGATAGATAAATCCAAAATTGGTCTCCACGTGTTCCCTTTCTTTGGTACTAGAAACAGGCGAGAATAAAATCCTAGTCCCACTTCTGACAGAGGAACTGGCTGTATAGCTCCTATTTGAAGAAGCAAAGAAATCTGCTTGTGAGCCTCTATCCTTTGCTGAGGAGGAACGTCTGGCATGCCTTTGAAAGGAGGCAATGTATGGAAATAAAACTTGTAGCCTCGGTTTATAATGTCCAATACCCATTTGTCCTGGGTGACTAAAAGCCAGTTTTGCTTGAAGAGTGCTAACTTTCCTCCCAAAGGAGCTGCCAGGCAAGAAGAATCTGGCAGCTGAAAATGCAGGTCATTGGGCCTGTTTACGAAAGGACTAGCCCCTGCCCTCACCTGCAGATTGTGCAGGCGAACTCCAAGTTCTAGGCCTGAATGTACTGTGAGCTCTGCCCCTGCCACGTCTAGATCTACCCCTAGATTGAGAATCAGAAGAAGGGTAGGTCCACCCCTTAGTAGGCCAATTCCTACTAAACTTTGGAGGTTGTACCTGCAAAAAATCTTTAACAGTCTGCATAGACTTAGCCTTGTCTTCCATTTTCTTCAAAACCGACTCCACAGGAGGACCAAACAAAACTTCAGACTGTAAAGGGGCATCCAGAATTCTAGTTTTAACATGCTCGGACAAATTCTGATCTTCCTTATCTAGAGGAACCGGATTCTTTACAACAGAGGCCCTAACACCCTTAGGCCCCTGACTAATAGTTTCTGGGTCCGCCCTAGGACTCTTATACAGATATTTATGAGCCTCAGGCACCCTGTAATATCTGTCCGGTTTAACTGGCGCAGGAGGCAAAGAATCTGGATTAAGGGAAGCCTCCGAGAAAACATCTTGAACAACATCCAAAACAGGAGGTATAGCCAAGGGTCTATGCTGCGGTATAAACAAGAATTCCCTAAGCCTCTTCAGTGAATCAGAGAAATCCTGTCCTTCCCACTTAAAATGCTCCCTCATGGAATGCAGAGTTTCTGAAAATGAAAAATCCTCTGGAGGAGAAGCAGAAGGAGTGGAATCCTCTGCATCAGAATCCGAATAAGGATGAAAATCTAGAATATCTTCAGCAGAAGACTCTGAGTCATCTGAGGCCTGATCCAAACTTTCCAACTCTGGCTCCACCCTAGGCCTCTTATCAGGAGGGGGCATAGAACCTCTAATTAAAGTAATCAAATCTTCTGCCATTTTAAGCATGTGCTTTTAGGCACAGACCCTGAAGTACCTGAAGGGACACCAGAGGAAGGCAAAACAGACCTGCCCTTAGAAGAAGTCTTAGAAATAGAAGCAGAAGGCCTAACCACCTTAGGCATAGAAGGGAGAACAGTAACTTGAGAGGCCCCTTCTGCCTGACCTGATTCCTGGGAGGCCACATCCTGCAAAATCAAAGTTTCCCCCTGAGACTCAACAGAAACTTCAGCCGGATCCACCTGCTCTACTGTAGCTTCTGCAGGACCGGCGTCCGAAGCAGACGAATCAACCTGTCTAGGTTTCAAGGATTTGTCTTTGCGCTTCTTCGTGGAAGCGGGCGTCGGAGGATCCGACGGCATATTATAATTACACCGCTTACCAAAGACTAACCTAGCACAATCTAACCTCCTTTTAGTGCGCTTATTAAACCTAGCACAAAACCGACACCCGACTACGTGGTCCGGTCCCAAACAAGGAATGCAATGAGTGATAATCCCTATGCGGTATCTGTTTCCCACAAGAAATACAATTATTCACTTTTTCTGACATCCGGTAATTAACGAGGCAAGAAAAACAAAAATATTCTAACGGGTACTTAGCCAACTTGGTTTCGGTCTGAAACTCGAATTGAAAATTTCAGAGCAGCGGCATTTGCAACGCTGCTTCTGCATCGGACCATGCGGCAAAAAAGACTGAGGATATGACGTGGGTCATGCGCTTTTATACCCTGACGCTCTGATGTCAGATCTGAGCGCCCATGACCGACGTCAGCCTAATACTTTGGTATTCGGGCCGACCGAGGACAGCGGACTACCCATAAGTAAGGACTGCAGCAATGTGAGATGAAGAACATCTATGAAGAGAATGAAGAATGGAAAGGCTGTTGGCCCAGATGACATACCTGTGGAAGCATGGAGGTGTTTAGGTGAAATGGCAGTGGAGTTTTTAACCAGATTGTTTAATGAAATCTTGGAAAGTGAGAGGATGTCTGAGGAATGGAGAAAAAGTGTTTTGGTACCGATTTTTAAGAATAAGGGTGATGTGCAGAGCTGTAGTAACTACAGAGGGATAAAATTGATCAGTGACAGCATGAAGTTATGGGAAAGAGTAGTGAAAGCAAGGTTAAGAAGGGATGCGATGATTAGTGATCAGCAGTATGGTTTCATGCCAGGAAAGAACACTACAGATGCAATCTTTGCTCTGAGAGTGTTGGAGTAGTACAGAGAATGTCGGAAGGAGTTGCATTGTGTTTTTGTAGACTTAGAGAAAGCATATGACAGGGTGCCTAGAGAGGAGTTGTGGTATTGTATGAGGAAGTCAGGAGTGTCAGAAAAGTATGTAAGAGTGGTACAGGATATGTACAAGGGTAGTGTGACAGCGGTGAGGTCTGCGGTGGGAGTGACAGATGCGTTTAAGGTGGAGGTGGGGTTACATCAAGGATCAGCTCTGAGCCCTTTCTTATTTGCAATGGTGATGGACAGGTTGACAGACGAGATCAGACAGGAGTCCCCGTGGACTATGATGTTTGCAGATGACAGTGTGATCTGTAGTGAGAGTAGGGAACAGGTGGAGGAGACCCCAGAGGGATGGAGATATGCTCCAGAGAGAAGAGGAATGAAGGTCAGCAGGACTAAGACATAATATATGTGTGTGAATGAGAGGGAGGATAGAGGAATGGTGAGGATGCAAGGAGTAGAGGTGGCGAAGGTGGAGGAGTTTAAATACTTGGGGTCAATATTTCAGAGTAACGGTGAGTGTGGAAGAGAGGTGAAGAAGAGAGTACAGACAGGATGGAGTGGGTGGAGAAGAGTGTCAGGAGTGATTTGTGACAGACGAGTATCTGTAAGAGTGAAAGGGAAGGTCTACAAGAGGGTAGTGAGACCAGCTATGTTATATGGGTTGGAGACAGTGGCATTGACAAAAAGGCAGGAGTTTGAGCTGGATGTGGCAGAATTAAAGATGTTAAGATTTGCACTGGGTGTGACGAGGGTGGACAGGATTAGGAATGAGTATATTAGAGGGTCAGCCCAGGTTGCAGGGTTTGGAGACAAAGCCAGAGAGGCACGATTACGTTGGTTTGGACATGTGCTGAAGAGGGATTCTGAGTATATTGGGAAAAAGATGCTAAGGATGAAGCTACCAGGTAACAGGAAAAGAGGAAGGCCTAAGATAAGGTTTATGGATGTGGTGGGAGAGGACATGCAGGTGGCTGGTGTGACAGAGCAAGATGCAGAGGACAGGAAGAAATGGAAACATGTGATCTGCTGTGGCGACCCCTAACGGGAACAGCCGAAAGAAGATGATGAGGATTAAAACAAAAGCAAATGAAGCTGAAGTGAATGTTGTTATTGACTGCCTGTATCGGTTGTGCTTTTTAAGTTGCTTTTGAATATACTTTTTATGTGTGTTGCTGTTTCTTTAAACTTTAGTTTCTTTGTATAACAAACTGCACTCTTACTGGGTGATGAGATCATGTGCTATATTTAAAAACTCTATTTGCACTGTGTTTTATATGCATTGAAGAATGGTTTATTCCCGAAAGCTCTGCTTTTTGTATTTGGATTAAAATAAGTGATTTTTTAATATTTCTGGTGTTGAGGTCCAGTTTCTATTGTTTTACTATGAATTTGCAGATTCCCATTCAGAGAATAAATTCTGAAGATAGGCAGGAAGGTATGTTGCTTGATGCAGCAACACAGACTCTGCATGTAGAGGATTCACAAATATACTGCTAGGTTTCACCAATGCTAGTGGACTAGCAACCTCCCTCCCACAGGATGAGCAAGCTGATGCTGGCTAAGAAAGCTCATATTCCTCTGCCTATTTCCTCGTACAGCCATGCAGCTAATTGATTCCATATCATATGGTCCATAGTCAGGGCTTCATTCCTCTATGCCATGGGGCTGTGGTCTGCTCTACATTACTTCTGAGACATACTATGTACCACTGGTACGGCACCAGGTTTTTTTTTAATGGGATATTCTCCTGGCAAGCATCCTAATTCTGTAAATGAATTGGTTCATAAAGGAAATACTTGCACAAGAAAAACTGTCAAAACTTTCAAATACAAATGTGCATTCATTAATACAACAGATTCATGAAAAACATTATATAAACCAAGAAACGTAAGGCTGTTTGGAAAAAGAAATTACTAAAGAAGTGTAAAAATATAAAGAACAAAACCTAGAGATTATTGAAAGGTACAAAACAAATACAGATGTGTGATAGAAACAGATCTAATATGGTGCAATATTTATGTAAAGGAGATAGCAAAACTAATAAACACAAAATACAATACCTATAAAATACAATATAAAAGTATATACAACTAATAAAAATTATATACAATATATAATCTTCTTCTTTCGGCTTTTTCCCGATTAGGGGTCACCACAGCAGATCACCTATATATATATATATATATATATATATATATATATATATATATATATTTATATATATATGGATCTAGGACATTTGACTGAGTGATCAAATGTCCGAATCCATAACCACCGAACATACTTTAACGAAAGCGCTTTAACCGAAAGTATGCTCACGCTTAATGGATTCTGACGTTTGATTTTTCGATCAAACGTCCTAGATCCATATATATATATATATATATATATATATATATATGTTTTTGTGATATAAAAAAAATACACCACAATAAATCATTTCAAAACTTTTCCCACCTTTAATGTGACCTATAACCTATACAATTCAATTGAAAAACAAACAAATCTGTTAGGGGACAAAATATAAAAAAATAAAAAACATACAATAAGCTGGTTACATAAGTGTGCACAGCCTTAAACTAATACCTTGTTGTGTGAGTACCTTTTGATTTAATTACAGCATTCAGTCTTCTCTCAATTAAAGAGACTCTGATTAACCCCAAATAAAGTTCAGCTGTCCTAGTAGGATTTTCCTGACATTTACTTGGTTGCCTGCTACAACAAAAGTCATGGTTTACAGAGACTTTACAAAGCATCAAAGGAATTTCATTGTTGAAAGGTATCAGTCAGGAGAAGGGTACAAAAAAATATCCACAGCATTGGATATACCATGGAACACAGTGAAGACAGTCATCAAAAAGTGGAGAAAATATAGGGCAACAGTGAAGTTGCAAAGAACTGGATGTCCCTCCAAAATTAATGAAAAGACAAGACAAAAACTGGTCAGGTTGGCTGTTAAGAGACCTACAGCAAACCTGAAGGAGCTGCAGGAATTTTTGGCAAGTACTGGTTGTGTACTACATGTGACAACAATCTCCCATATTCTCCATATGTCTGGAATATGAACAGTTGCAAGATGGAAGCCTTTGCTTACACAGAAAAACATCCAGGCCCAGCTAAAATTTGCAAAAGAATACAGATCAAGTCTTCCAAAATAATGTGGGAAAATGTGTTATGGTCTGATGAGACCAAGGTTGAACTTTCTGGCCACAATTCCAAAAGGTACGTTTGGCGGAAAAACAACACTTCACATCACCAAAAGAACAATATGTGCCATGCTGATAGACTCCTACCCAAGAAGACTGAATGCTGCAATTAAATCAAAAGGTGTTTAAACAAAGTATTAGTTTAAGGGTGTGCACACTTATGCAACCAGTGTACTGTACATTTTTTTCCCCTAACAGATTTATTTGTTTTTCAATTGAATTGTACAGGTTATAGGTCACATTAATGGTGGGAAACGTTTTGAAATTATTTATTGTCATCTCATTTTTTTCTGTATCACAAAACCTGGCATTTTAATAGGGGTGTGTAAACTTTTTATATCCACTGCATATAATATATTATATATATAATATCATATTATATAGATATATATATATATATATATATATATATATATATATATAGTTTCACTTCAGAATCCTGAAATATGGAAGCCCAAAATCCTGAAAATTCAAAATCCTGAAAACTCAAACTCCTGAATCCCAAAAGACTGAAAACACACAGGATACATATACTGACTATAGAGAAGACAAACCAGATTACATTCCACCAAATATAAGCAGGAGGGGCAACCCCCCTGCACCCCCTACACCCCCTACTACTTAAATATATCAACTCCAAGACTGCACTTCACTACACTATCATGAGTTATGCTGTAGTAGAGCAAGTTAAAAGGGAATGCTACTAAGGTTACAACAGGCAGTCATAAACACATGTGATGGTAGGTTTGCCATTTTATTCTGTGGAGTACAATCTTTGAGTTTATATATTTATTTAATTAGCAGGGGGTGTGTCCTACCGATACCCACTAACTCTCCCCTAGACTACGTTGTAAAGCTTTCCCTTAAAATGTCAATGAACCTCATATGAACTCATCTATATTCTTCTCCTTTGGAAAAAGGGCTAGTATTTTTAGTTTTTCCTTTCTTGTCTTATCTTCAGTACATCTTCAAGATTATCTTTACTAAACATACTGTGTGAACAACACTCATATGTTACTACCTGCTATACTTTTAACTGTATGTCTAAACCACAATGCTTATCTAAATATCTCATGTAATCATATGTTATCTGCTATATTTTATAACTATATGCGTAAACCACAATGCTCGTATAAATATCTTGTATATAGTGTTAGCAATTGTTCTGCAGCTTTTCTCCCTGTGCCGCCACTGAAAATGGACAGCTCTGTCCATTCAGACCTCCCCGGAAAACAAATGTAAAATAAAAATAAATAAATAAATAAATAAAGCAGCACCTAAGATAGTTGGAGAAATGCCGGCAAAGGCATCTGGATATGGAAAGTTTTACAATACAAAAAATAAGAAAAGAAATGGGTAAAGTCGAAAAGAGAATTAATAATGCAGAAGTTAAAGAAATAGAAAATGAAGCTATGGAGTATCTGTGAAGTTAAAGATTTACTGTAGAAAATCCAAATACGGTAATGTCACAGCATGATAGAACAATGAGTCCCCAAATTAAGGGGAAACAGATGGAACAGGAAGCATCTGATTGGTTGCTACGTGTTGATACTCTGGACTCTTCAGTAGGAAACCAGTACAAAAGTCTAGTTGGAGTTGCACAGCAAGGGAAGGAGCTGGAAATGGTGGCAACTCTGACAGTCAATGTTGTGGAGTGATAGACCAGTGGGTTTTCACATAAAGAACAAAGGATGATGCCGGATGAAGTTGAAGAGAATGTCACAGAAGATGTTCTGCAACTTTCTGTAGAATGCCCACAGGAAACCCAGAATAAAGAATGTGCCCTCAGAGTAGAAGAAAAGATCTAAAGGAAGAGTTGCTTGACTTAATAGAGATGGCTACACATAGCTTGATTTAATATAGATGGATAGACATATCAATATTGATGAAAGAAATAGATTACAGAAAGTCAATAAGACCCAAAATGTTAGATGTCTGATAACAGTCTTGATTACTGTGTTCATTTGTTTTAACAGAAATTCATGTGATATAACAGAAGTATATAACATATATTACTGTTCAACTACATTAATAACAGATAAAGTTTTACCACATAAATACAGGGCAATAAGGGAAAGGAAGGGAAGAAATCAAATGCCACAATGAAAGTACTGAATGGAGAAAACTATAAAGCAATTAAGACAAGAAGCATAACTGTTTGAGTACAGTAGAAGGAACAGGTCAGCAAAATACTTAAATATAGATGTGATAAAAGCAGTATACAGTATCAAAACAGACCAGGATCTGTTGTACACTATTACAAATAGTGAACTAAAGATATCAGCACAGGCCGTAAAACTTAAAAGATATGCAGATAAAGGAAAGTACAAAATAAGCAAGTTATTGATGATCCCCAAAAAAATTTATAGCGAACTAGGAAACAAAGCAAAAGGAATAGAAACACCAGAAAAAAAAAAAGAAGAAGAAAGAGACATTTTGGAGTAATATCTATGAATACCCTGTGAAACAAAGATGCTGAATGAATATAAGTAGCAAAAGAAACAGTAAGAACTTCAAATGTACAGGATATGAAATGGGATGAGGTAACAACCAGAGGAAATGAAACAAAATTAAGAAAAGCTCATAACTGGAAAACCCCAGGCCCAGATACACTGTCTAACTTCTGGCTAAAAGTAATAACATCTTTACACAAAGATTTAAACCAGAGTAAGAACTACTTATATGCACATGTTGAACAGACACCAACTTGGTTAACGACAGGAAAAATATACTCCTCCTTAAGAATGAACTTGCAAGCTTTCCTAAAAACTACAGACCAATAACTTGCCTTCTGAAGATGTATAAACCATATGCTGGATTTGATGCTGACAGAGTTTATATAGTCATTTGGAAGAAAACTTAAAATGTAACAAAACAAAGTCATAGGAACCAAGGAGCATTTGATGTTAAATAAAGTTATAATGGAGAACTGTAGAAAGGGAAATAAAGTAAATATGATATGGATAATTACAAAAAAGCTTTTACCAGTATGCTTACAGATGTATAAGATACATCTTACATTGATCAGTTATATTACAGTGACCATGAAGCAGTGGCAAACCACTCTGCAGCTAAACCATGATAAAGGGCAAATTATAATCCCAGGGATAAAAATTCAAAGGGGAATATTCCAGGGTGACTGTCACTGCTGATTTTTTTGTCTTTTCCTTAACCCAGTAAACTGTCTGTTTAACAGATTAGGTCAATGTTACAATCTGGCTCCCAGACAATAATAAAGTGTAAAAACTTTTCATCTTCTTTTTGTAGATGATTTAAACTATATAGTTCATCAGATGAGGAGCTGAAAGCACATCTGGAACTGGTCAAAACATTCTCAGATGATATAATAATGTTATTTGGTTTTGATAAACGTAGGAAAGTAACATTTAAATCGGGAAAACTGTAGCATCAAGAAAATATCAGTCTGGTTCAAAAACACATTATAAAAGAATGTGAGCAGGAGGAAGTATGTAATTATTTTGGAACTGATGAAGGATAGACAATAAAACATGAACACATGCAAACAAAACTCAGTAAGGAATATTTTAAATGATTACAATTAATACTTAAAATAGCCCTAACATTTAGGAACAAAGTCCAAGCTATAAACTAATTTGTTCTTCTTGTTCTAAGTTACAGTTTTGGAGTGATTGACTGGCCTAATAAAAGTATTGGATCAACTGGACAGAAAAACAAGTAAAATGCTTCATGCAAATGAAATAGACAAAAAAAAAGCAGTTTACCAAGATGATACACCCTTTGTTCTGAAGGAGGTATAGCCCTCCTCAAAACTGATTACATGTATAGATCTGCAATTGTAGGACTGCATACATATCTGCTGACCTCACCAGATCCAAACATAGTGAAAGTTATGAAGCATGAGGAGACTTCCCTGCTTAATTTAGCAGAAGCAAATCAGTGTCAAGCAGGAATGGAAACTAAACCAAAAGTAGACAAAAATCAGGCAGCAGCTGAATGTGCCAAAAAACAAAAGAAAGGATATAAAGAAGGAAGATCTGATGAGAAGGCAGGAAATTTGGAAAAGGCATAAATATAGTTGCAAGTACAGAGAACTCCTGGAACAACCTCTTGTCGATCAGGATCTGACACAGGAATGGTTAAGGAGAGGTGAATTTAAGCCAAAAGATGAAGGTTAATATTAACGGCCCAGGATAGTGGACTACATATACATAGGTTTATATGTTCATAGGTAGGCACTAGGCTATCAGCCCGAGGGCCTACATAAAGCGTAGCCAACAAGGTTCCCTGACTTATGCCATCAAAGAAAGTTATTTTCCTGTGCCAAGTGATCCCCGGGGGGTGTATTTCCTATTTCCCATCCACGCAAAGATTTTTCTTGAAGAGTGCTAATGAAGAACTTTGCTTGATATAGATTGGTAGCCTGTTCCAGAGTATGGGAAGTCTCTGGGACAGGAATCTATCCCACCAGCACGTCCTGTTTATTGTGGTGACAAAGTTTAGGTCCCTAGATCATGTAGCTCAGAGGGATTGGGATTTCTTTAGGTGTAGCATGTCCAACAGCTCTGGGTTTGACATAGATTTATATGTTAGGCTGAGATCACCTCAGAGTAGGTGATATGCTACGGAGTAAAGCTGGAGTTTTTTGAGATTGTCAGTGTAGGGCATCTGTTTGAGGCCAGTAATCCTCTTTGTGAGGTACTTCTGTGGCCTTTACAGCTGCTGCAAATGTCTTGTGAGGTACATTCCAAAAGGGGCGTTGTTCTCTATAATGGGTCTAATGAGTGTCGAGTAGAGGGGAACAATGACTTCTTTTTTCCTGGATGAGAACCCTTTTATGATGAGGTGCGCCACGTAGAAGGACCTGACTACTGTGGCGATGTGACTATCAAAAGACAGACTACTGTCCACCTGGGTCCCAAGGTCTGTTATCACACATTCGGTGTTAAGTAGACTGCTGTCTATGTAGTAGTTCATGGGTACAGAGTTTTTACCAAAGGGGATGACAATGCACTTTTTGGCATTGAGCTTGAGGCCATGGCTCTGACACCAGGCATCTGTCTCACAAGGCCCTTCTGTAGGATTTACACATCATTTGGGGACTCTACTATGGCTCCTAGTTTGCAGTCATCTGTGTTAGCCTGTACTTCAGAGAAGCAGATACCAAACAGGAGCGGTCCCAGGACTGAACCCTGTGGTACTCCACTTGTCACTGGTTTGAGGTCAGATTTGGAGTGTGCAAATTTTACAGTGTGGGTTCTGTCAGTGAGCCAGTTGGCAACCCATCTTGTGACGTAGGGATTTATACCTAGTTTAGTGAGTTTAGCTATAATTCCAGAATGGGGGATGGTGTTGAAAACCTTGGCGAGGTCAAGATAGGCTGTGTGAACCACCTTACCCTCATCTACAGCTTTGGTGACTGCCTCAAAGAAGTCTATCAGGTTCAAAAAGCATGATCTGCATTTCACAAACCCGAACTGGGTGGGATCCAGAGTTTGGAGGTTACCAATGTCTTTGTTTATGAGTTCCATGATGATACGTTCCATGGCCTTGCAGACCAGGCTCATCAGGCTAACAGGGTGATAGTTCCCAGGATCAGTGGTGGCTCCCCCTTTGAGGAGTGGGATAACTGTTGCTGTATGCCATTCAGTGGGCACAAAGCCTGATGTGAGGCTATGATTGAACATGGTGCTTAGGTGGGGAGCCAATTTGTTCTGAAGTTCATGTAAAATGCAGCCTGGGATGTTGTCCGGTCCCACGGATGCTGTGTTTTTTTCTTTAGAGAGTGTAGCTTTTACCTGCGTAGTTGTTATTATAGGGGCTCTGCATTCTTCCTGTACAGATATGGGTATGGGGGGGGGAGGTTAAAGTTAGCACTGAACCTATCTGCCAGGATGTTGGCAATATCAGTTGGTTCTGTAATTTTCGTGCTGTTGTGCTGTAATTCAGAGCAGATCTGGGTGTTGCCATTGAGACTTTTGACATAGCTATAGAATGCTTTGTGGATGTCCTTAGAATAAGTGGCTATTTTGTTTTCGTAGCTAGCTTTGGAGGATCTTATAAGGGATCTCAGCTTCTTAATGAGGCTGACCAGGGAGCTCCTCCACTCACGGGATTTTACTCTCTTTTGCAACAATTTCTTCCTTCTGTTGTACAGTTTGTTTATGGCAGGGGACCACCAGATTGACTTCCTTTTTTTGGAGGATAGCGTCTTGGTTCTGTTTGGGATAGCACAATCCATGCACTCGTGTAAGTGCTTATAGAGTGCATTTGTGTAGGATTCAGCAGTCGTAACTGTATTGTCCATCTGCATGGGTGTCATGAGGTTTGCCACTTCTGTCTTTAGAAGCATGAAATTGGCTTTGGAGAATATTTTTACCATGGTTTCCTTAATGGGGGGTGGGAGTGGGATGTGAATATCAAGGGTGATTAGCTTATGGTCAGATCGGACCAACGAGGAGTTGACTTCAGGTGTGGAACACCGGTCACTCATGTTGGTAATGACTAGGTCTAGGATATTGTTGCCCCTGGTGGGGGTGTGGATAAGTTGATCCAGGGCATTGGAGTTTAGGAATTCCAGAAAGCGTTGTGTGAAGGAGTTGGTACACGAGTAGTTTTCCCAGTTAATGGTGGGGTAGTTGAAATCACCCATTATTAGGGTGTTTTGTCGAACCCTAATATTTTCCAGTACAGGACATTTTGGTGGATCTGTAGCAAGCTAAAAATTTGGATTGCAGTTTTGCCCAGAGTTAGTTGCACTTGGATAACCTCGGCTGCATTATGCTGAGCAACTAGCCTGGAGGTGTGGATATCCTTAATGAATATGGACACACCTCTGCCTTGGGTGTTCCGGTCCAGGTTACATGGCCAAAAAGTGTGGTATGAGTTATAGCCTGGTAGTTCAGGGGTGCTCTCTGGAGCCTTGAACCAGGTCTCAGTCACTGCACAGATATTGATGTTCTCCATTTTAAGGAGTGCCTCGAGTGAGTGCATTTTGAGATTTAGACTTCTAGCAATGAGTAGCATTACCCACAGTTTTTGCTTGCCTGTTCCTGTTATGGTGGTGAATTTGTCATTTGAACCTTGCCTAAAAAAAGGCACTATAGGGGCGGCAAGAGCCTTAGCCAGTATTCGGAATCCCACGGGTGACAGGTACAGGCCATCTCTGGCAAGGCATCTTAACATGTGAGAGAAACAGACAAATGCAGGTTCTGTGAAACAAAACTGGAAACAGTTGCACATCTTGTTGCTAGGTGTGATATACTAATGGCAAAGGGCCTGTATACTGAAATGCATAATAATATGGCAAGACTGTTACACTGGGGATTGTGCAAACATTACAATATTGAAGTAGCTAAGAAGCATTGGAAGCATGATCCACAAAACATTATGAAGAATGATGAAGTTTATATTACATGGGTTCACTCATTACCAACAGTTCAAAAATAGATGGGGGAAAACCAGCTATAGAAGTCCATGAAAAGAAGACAAAATGTAGCATTGATCATTGAAACTGCTACATCCAGTAACAGTGTGTTCAGAGGTACATAGGTTCATAGGTTGATACTAGGCTATCTGCCCTAGGGCATTTATAAGCCTAGCCAGAATGTGTTTGGCTTTCGCCACCCTTTTAGATTAGTTGACTGCACCTCTGTATAGTAGGTCACAGAAGATAACCCTTTTAAGGTTAGTTTACTGTGCCTCTGTCTAGTAGGGACACAGAAGAGATCCCAGGGGTAAACCTACGATCTCCCATCCACTCGTCAAGATTTCTCTTGATGAGGGTCATTGAGGGGCTCTGCCTAACATGGATTGGAATTTTGTTCGAGTGAGGGGAGCCTCTGGGATATGAATCTGTCCCTCCAGCATGTCCTATTTATTTCTGTGCTGAGGTTTAAGTCCCTGGAGCGTGTAGCTCTAAGGGATTTGGATTTCCTGAGGTGGAGCATGTCCATTAATTCTGGGTTGGACATGGCTTTATACGTCAGGCACAGATCGCCTACGGTAAGCAACTGAGTAGAGCTGGAGTTTCTTTAGCCTAATTGCATAGGGCATCTGTTTGAGTCCCTTGATCCTCTTGGTGAGGTATTTTTGGGGTCTTTCCAGTTGCTGCAGGTGTCGGGTAAGGTACATCCCAAATGGGGCATTGTATTCAATTATGGGCCTGATGAGTGATGAGTAGAGGGGCACAATGACCTCTCTTGATCTAGATGTGAACCCTTTTGTGATAAGGTGGGCTATATAGAAGGTCTTTCTAACCACTTTGGCAACGTGATTGTCAAAGGAGAGATTGCTATCTACTTGGGTCCCTAAATCCCTAATTACTTCTTCCGTACTTAATGGATTACCACCTATGTGGTAATTTGTGGGCACTTTGTTTTTCCCAAAGGGGGTGACTATGCACTTTATGGCATTTAGCTTTAGGCCATGGCTCTGGAACCAGTTATCTGTCTCTGTGAGACCCTTTTGGAGGATGCTTGTGTCAGTTGGCGAGTCGATTATGGCACCCAGTTTGCAGTAATCTGTGAACTTGGTCAGCCATAGTCCTCCTGTGTTAGCCTGAACCTCAGAGAAATATATACCGAACAAGAGAGGTCCCAGGACTGAGCCTTGTGGGATGCCACTTGTAACTGGTTTAGAGTCTGACATGGCATCTGCAATTCTGACCATGTGGGTTCTATCCCTGAGCCAGTTTGCAACCCATCTTGTGACATAGGGGTTGATATTTAAGCTGGTGAGCTTATTTATGATGCCCAAGTGGGGTATTGTGTCAAAGGCTTTTGTGAGGTCCAGGTAGGCTGTGTGGACTACCTTCCCTTCATCTATGGTCTTGGTGACTGTTTCAAAGAAGTCAACCAGGTTCAAGAGGCAAGATCTGCCCTTAAAGCCAAATTGGGTAGGATCCAGTATTTGGAGGTTCCCGATGTCTTTGTTTGTGAGTTCCATGATGATATGCTCCATAGCTTTGCAGACCAGGCTAGTTAGGCTTATAGGGCAATAGTTTCCGGGGTCCGTTGTGGCACCACCTTTGTGGAGTGGGACCACTGTTGCTGTACGCCATTCCTTGGGTACATATCCTGTAGTAAGGCTGAGATTGAACAGTGACTTTATGTGAGGGTTCAGTTCTTCTTGGAGCTCGTGTAAGATGCAGCCCGGGACACCGTCCGGTCCCACTGGTGCTGTGTTTTTTTGCTTTGGAGAGGGCAGCTCTCACCTGTGCATCTGTGATGTCAGGGAGGCTACACTCTGTTGGGATAGACATTTGCTCTTTTGGGGGAAGGGGGGGGAGTTTGCACTGAACCTGTCTGCCAGGATGTTGGCAATGTCTGTGGGTTCAGTGTATTTTTTGTCATTTTGCACCAACTCAGAGCATATCTGGGAGTTGCCACCCAGGTTCCTGACATAACTAAAGAAGGCCTTGTGATTATCTTTTGCGTCTTGTGCAATTTTTCTTTCGAAGCTGGCCTTAGATGATTTTATGAGGGATCGTAGTTTCATGCTAGTACTGATCAGAGATGCCTTCCCTTTTTGGGATTTTGCTCTATCATGTAGTAGCTTTCTCCTTCTGCTGTATAGCTTATTTATGGCTGGATTCCACCAGACAGGTCTCCTGCCTTTGGAGGAGTGAGTCTTGGTTTTATTTGGGATAGCATGATCCATGCATTCCTGTAGGTGTCCATAGAATGCGTTTGTAAAGGATTCTGTGGTTTGGGCTGTATTTTCCACTGGACCGGGGGCTTTGAAGGATTCCACCTTGGTTCTGAGAAGTGCGAAGTTTGCTTTTGAGAAGTTCTTCACCATCCTTGGCTGGCGGTGGGGACGGGATATGGATGTCCAGTGAGATTAATTTATGGTCAGATCTTACCAATGAGGGGTATACCTCTGGTATGGAACATAGAGTCCCCATGTTTGTGATGATCAGGTCCAATATGTTTTCCCCTCTTGTGGGAGTGGTGACCAATTGTTCCATAGCATTTGAGTTTATAAATTCTAGGAACCGTTGGGCGAGGGTGTTGGGGCTTGAGTAGTGCTCCCAGTCTATGTTTGGGTAGTTGAAGTCACCCAATATAATGGTGTTTGGAGAGACCTTCATATTCTCCAGTGTTTTCAGGAAAGCCGAGTTGGGTTCCTGAGTTTGGGGGGATGGTCTTTAGCAGGCTACAAACTGAAAGGCAGTTTTGCCCACTGCTTGTTGCACATGGATGGTCTCCGATGCTTCGTGCAGTGCCACTAACCTGGAGGTGTGGGTATCTTTGATGAATATGGATACTCCCCCTCCTTTTGTGGTTTGGTCTGAGTTTTGGGGCTGAAAAGCATGGTATGAGGTATAACCTGGTAGTGCTGGGGTGCTCTCGGGAGCCTTGAACCAGGTTTCTGTTACTGCACAGATATCGATATTCTCCATACTGAGGAGAGCCTCGAGTGCGTGCATCTTGAGGTTTAGACTTCTGGTGTTGAGCAGCATTACTCTTAGTTTCTTTTTCCTTGTGTTGTCTATGGAGGTGGGTTTGTCTTTTGTGCTTTGCCTAAAAAAGGCACTATGGGGGTGGCAAGAGCCTTAGCCAGTATTCTAAAGCCCAGGGGTGACAGGTACAAGCCGTCCCTAACGAAGCAACGTGGCTTGTCGAGCATGTCATCCCAGGCTGACAGACACTGGATCCCCTTTGAATGACAATACTTTAGCCAATTGTGAAAATTGATCATTTTGTCTTTATACTGTGGCATCATTCTTGGTGAGGGTAAGATGCTACTCAAGGTCAGGGTCAGACCGGGCTGGGCTACATGATGAGAGAGCTCCTCTATGTCTCATCTCAGGTCATTCACACCAGCAAGGTCAATGACGGAGTCATATTTGTACTTGCTTTGGAGTGACCTGAGTGCTTGTGTTATATGGTGGATCCTGGCACCCGACAGGCAGGTTACAGTAACCTTCTCCTTGTTCAGCCTGGTGAGTGGGACGTCAGTGTGTCTGACAATAGAGTCACCTATTACAAGTGTATTAGGTGTGTTGTTTAGCCTTAAGGGCTGTGACTGTGTGGCACACTGACTTTGTGAACTATGTGATATGTGGGTATTGTTGTGGGGTAGCGGCTGCTTGGATGTCTGCTTTGGAGGTCTCTGCTGCTTGGGCAGATTTTTATTTAGAGCCTCTGAGTATGTTTTTGTGTGTTTATTTGTTTGGTTTGCTGTTGCAATATGTGTATGTGAGACTGGATTTGTGGTGTGTGTGGTTACCTTCTCCTCCTGACTGACTGCGTCAGTACTGGGTTGAGAGAGCTCAGCCTCCAGTTTGGCTATATAGTTGCATCTCTCACATATATTTGAGCTTGTTGGGAGGAGGAGAGGGTGGTCTGTGTACATAAGGCAGTTGTAACATTACCTCAAGATTCCCAGACTCACCAGCTGGACTGGAGAGTAAACCCGAAACTGACTTTTGGACATGCCAGAATAGTATAAGGAACTACTTTTTGACTGACGGACCAATAGAGAGCCAAGTACTTAAAGGGAGTATAAGAGGGTGTAGTGCTTTAGTTTATTAGTGCTTACTTATAAGATTACTTATACGAGCAAGTGCAGGGCTTTAGAATGAAAATAGAATGCTTACTTTGAGATTTTGAACAGTTCTAAGGGAAAAAGTGAAGAGCAGACTTTGTGGAGCCGGGAATACTTTAAACCTGTTTAAGTGGCGCTGCCCGATGCTGCGCTATGCTCAAAATCGTGCAAATGTGGGTTTTAAAGCAGGGAAACTGAAAGAGATAGGAATTGACCCAAAATGGCCAATAAGCTACTAGTTTCAGGGCTGAGACCACTCCTCCAGGGACAGATAGGCTGCTCAAAGCTCCCCACTCTCACTGGTGAACAGAGAAGCTTCCTCCCATCCAAGTAAGGATATGGGCAACACAGGAAACTATACCACAGTCCGGAATTCAGCAAAACCTGAAATCTGGACGAATCTAGTTCAGCAAAGGCGGAAAAAGAGAATGCTTTATGTTTTTTTTCAGGAAACAGCAGAAAAATACACAGAAAACACTGTAAATGCTATAAACAGGCTAGCACACTTTAGTGTGTAGCCTACAACAGTTATACAATACAAAAATGACTTAAATTGATATAAAACAAGTGCAAAGACTGTCAAAAGCAGAAGGAAAATGCATTTTAAACTTTTTAAAGCACAGATCAGTTAGAAATTCACTTTTTAGGCAGGAAAAAGCAGTCGGAGCAAAAACCAGAGAAAAAAATACTTAAATCTGGAAAAGTCTCTCTTGGGTCTCTCTGGTACCTGTATCACTCTGCAGGACAGTGACACAAAGTCATAAAATACCAGGATTTGCAGGCAGAAATGAAGGCAATGTTAAAGGAGGATACACAGACAGTTACAATAGAAGTAGGGGCAATGGGTAAAAAAGAATTTACAGTCATATTTAGATATGCTACCAACAGATCTGACTCTGTATGAACTGCAGGAGTCAGTTTTGGGCAGATTGTGGGTTCTGTGAAGAGTAATTTTAGCTGACATCAAAGACTGAAACAATACTAAGTCCATGAACTTTAATCATACTTTAACTTAGGAATGGGGACCATTCCCATCATGGTATTAGACACTCAAAAACTTGGAGAAATGAAACCAAGAGAAACCACTGCTATGGCTATACACAGCAAAGATGCCTTTGTGATCCCATATACATGTTCTCTCTTGTTTTACACTGTGAATATATGTAATTTTTTACCATTCCTACCTTCTAACAAAACAAACAAACCAAAATATTTGGGAAATTGGTTGAAAAATAATCTTGATTTTTTTTTTTTTGTTAAACAAGAAACATCTTTATTGAATTATCACTTATGACATTCATTTGCAAACATTAAACATCACTCATCTTCTATCTAATCACTGTCAAAAGTTACAGAGCTCAGTTTCTGCCTTCCCTTAAACCTCATTCTTCCATCAAAACATTATTTTGCATGTATTGCTCCCACAATTCCCATTTTTGCAATGTAATTTGCTCCTACCCATTTCTACTATATTCACTACTTCGTGTACAGATAATTTAGACTTTGATTTCTATTTTCTACTAAATTCTTTTTTGGCAGCAACCAGAATTAAACTTAGCAAGGCTTTATTATATCTATGCAATTCCGATTCTGTATCACGGCTCAAAAAAAATTTCCTTAGTTACTCAGCAAGCATTTCTGACAGTGTGGTCTGCAGGGAATTTTTAAAGTCTGTCAACTCATTACACTTCCCAAAAACATGTTCTCAATTATCTTTTTCTTCCCCATCACACCTCCAACATTTCAATCTACCTGAGAAAAATTCTTTTCAGTCTGCTTGGGGTATAAAAATACCTATGCAAACACTTCCATGCAACGATCCTAAATGTTCTAGACAAGGGCGCCCGCAGGCAGGTGCAAGGGGGTGCACTTGCACCCCCCTGGAATCGAATCGGCTGACTTAAATTTAAAAAAAAAGTTTTTTTTTTTTTTTTTTTTTGGACTTTCTTCTTTAAGAAGAAAGAAGAACGGTCGCGGGCGTGCTGACATCATCGCGCGCAAATTTTCGAGTTTTGCGAGGCGGGAACTCACATGGATGGACGGTTTTGGGGTTAGCGGAAAATAGGACCAGGAGCGCCAAGGAACTGAAACTGACGGACGGATTCGCAAGCGGGAGGAAACGGGCGGAAGATGGGACACTTTCAGAGTAAGTGTGTGTGTGTGTGTGTGTGTGTGTCGCAGTGTTTCGGTTTGTTGAGCTGAGTGTGTAAATTGCATTATGTCTCTTTCGTCCAGCAGGTGCTGAACACCTACTGTCTTGCCCAACTTGGGGAATCCTTATACTTCTAGCAGCCATAGAATGTTTACGATCCTCTTCTGGGAATTTCTCTCACACAAATCCCACCTTGCCTTATTGTGGAGCGAAGACTTCAGCTGTATTTATCAGTGACAAGCTTGCTCTCAAAAATGCATCCTGCCCCTCTTATGTTTAACGCCCAAAATTTCAAAACAAAATGCCAGATGCCTAAGTAACCCACTTCCTGTTTGCTGACAATGAATGAGCTGGCTGACTGTCATCAGCTTCTTCTGATCATATAATCAATGAACACCTTATAGTTTCATGCATACAGGATTGTGTTATCTAATTATATTCCCCACCTGCCTCAAACAAATTAAGAAGCTGTTTCATATGCATATCTAAGTCAGCGATCAGACAGGAAAAAATATATTTAAATACTGAACACTTACTTATTAGTCAGTTTTAACAAATCTCACATAAAGAGAGAAAAGATCAGGCCCTTAGACTTCTTTCAAGTTTGTTATGATGATGAGAATATATATATCAAGCATATAATTTTCTGAGGAGGCTATGCTTTATAATATGGAATGTCATTTGTTAAGCATAAAATAACCATTAGCCACACTGCCACAGTTATTCCACATTTTTTTTTTGCTTTTCCATGCAGGATCTGAATAAAGCTCAACATTGTTACACATTGGAACTTTGGTTTAAATTCATTCAATACATAAACTTTAGATTGTGACCATTAATAAAATCATGCACGAAGGCTATGAATTGTGACCCACCTGTTGCCAACATGTTTATCATGACTTAACTAAGGGACCCTTTCCTCCTTGGTCATGGTATTTCTTAGAATCAAGCAGGCATTACTACCTGATAAATACTTGGCACTAAATGAAAAAAAAAAATACCAAGTAATATTACCTGCTATCTGAATTTGTTTAGTAATGAAGGAAATAGATTGCATGGTAGACATAGCTACTAAATTTGTTGCTGAATCAAAAACTTGCAGTATTAATGTGAAATAATAACAGTCTATGTTTTAATAAGTTAATCTACGCAAACAATTCAAAAATGAGAGAATACACCACAAAGGGTGCTAAGGATTGTGAGCAGAAGAAGAGAAAGCAATATCTTTTCTTGCAGTGTTGCTCAGGAAAGGTTTAGTTTTGTAGAGGAGCCTTTGACATTTTTTAACTGTGTTTTATGTGGTAGTCAAATTTCAGATTTTTTATGCTTACACCTAGCAATTTGCAATATGTGACAAGTTCAATATTAGTATTATTTGTAGAGTTAATAGAGAGCTTTTTGAATATTTAGTTGTTTGGGATTTCTTGGGGCTGAGAAATAACTGTGATTTTGTTAACCGGGTCACTATTAAAAAGGTAGCCTTGTGTTAGTTTTGTAGACTTTCAAGGCTGTTGACAGAGCAGATAAGAAGGAGAACAGTTTATCCACATATTGAACTGTGGAGACAGTTTTGTTTGATTGTGCAGAGGTCAGTGATGAAAATGTTAGAGAGTGGGGCCAAAATGGATCCTTGGGGGACACTAAATTATGGAAGAAATAAGGATAAATTATTTTGTCACCTAACTGCTTGTGATCTATTAAAGAGCTAGTTGTGGAACCAGGTCAGAAAATACAAGTCATGCTGTAATAGCAATATACCCTGCCTAAGTGTTGGTTTCAGTGGAATTTACTCTTATCTGACTTAATGTGGATTTTACTACTTCAGAGATTGTGCATATTTTTTTACTGATACTGGTGGACTATAGAAAGTTGAGTAGACTTTTTATGATGGAAATGTTCTGAATTGGGCAGTTTTGTCATTGGTGTATGCCTTTTGTTTCATTGTTTACCAGAAAAATGTTCAAAACAAATTTAAAATGCCCTCTGACAACTGTACTGTATTGTACAAGGAAGGTAATGTAATACAGTCAGGAAGGTGTATCAAAGAGCATGTGTATGTTATGTTCAAGGGGCCTATGATTGTGAAGACAGCCCAGAGTTAATATTTATCTGCCACTGGCAGAATGTATTTTCTTTGAATGTGAGTTTCAATGCTGCTTCAATGCATGTGAGTTTCAAGGGCAGAGAAGTTTTAATGTTAAGTCTATTTTCATTGTGAGACTGCATTGCTTTGTTTAACATATATGTATTAGAGTTTGTGCTGTAAAATGCAAAATAAAACTTTCAAATGGAAATCTAAATAATTGCAGAAGTAAAGCAGTATGCACATTAGTGTTTATGGTAAATGGGGCAAAATAACCAAGGAATGGGACATTGGAATGGCTGCAGGAGAAATCTTTTATGGTGGTTTACCTAATAGGGGGTGGGGGTGGGGGTGGGATGTGGATGTCTAGGGTGATTAGCTTGTGGTTGGATCTGACCAATGATGAACTGACCTCTGGTGTGGAACACGGTTGCCCATGTTGGTAATGACCAGGTCTAGGATATTGCTGCCCCTAGTGGGGTGTGGATAATTTGATCCAAGGCGTTGGAATTTATGAATTCCAGAAAGCGTTGAGCAAAATAAGTTGGTACATGAGTAGTTTTCCCAGTTAATGGTGGGGTAGTTGAAATCGCCCATTATTAGGGTGTTATGTTGTGCCCTAATATTTTCCAGTGTATCAAGAAATGAGGAGTGGGAATGCTGGGGCATGGTGGGGATCTGTAGCAAGCTACAATTTGGATTGCGGTCTTGCCCAAAGTTACCTGCACTTGGATAATCTCGGATGCATTATGCTGAGCAACTTGCCTGGAGGTGTGGATATCCTTAATGAATATGGACACACCTCTACCTTTAGTGTTTCGGTCCAGGTTAGGTGGACAAAGGTTGTGGTATGAATTATAGCCTGGTAATGCAGGGGTGCTCTCTGGAGCCTTGTATATGTTTTAACAATTGAAACTAGAACAGAGTTGTGTCCTAGTTGCCTGTTGCACATTTGTGTTGCATGTTCTGAGAGAACGATACTGTCCGTTTACTTTTTTATGGGGTTGTTATCACCCATTAGGGACAGAGTGGCATCTGCATCCATGTTAACTATTGTCTGCCTGGAGGTGGCCTTACCGAAGGTATAACTGCTGTCTGAATTAATTTTGGCCTGTCAGCCGTCACCCATTATTTCTGTAGTAGTATGTAGTACTTCTGCTCTGCTCCTGTGTCTACCCCTTGTTAGAGAGCTGTACCACAACTATTAACAATTAGTTCCAGCTGGAGTGTTATGATGTACACCTGAACTTTTGCGGTCTGCTGAAATACAAGCCTGCACCAGATTGAGTTGTGCTACTGTTTTCTATCTGTGCATATTTCAAATGTTTACATGTAGTTATTAGTATTTTTATTTAAAGTATGTATGCACCCTAAGTTTAAAAGTTTTCAGACACTGTGGGATTGGGAGTGTCTAACTTCAATTGTGCTACGTATAAATAATTTGGTTTGAAATTTGGAACTCTTTTATTGGACTTTGTCCTGATGTGACAAATTTTAGATTTTATTTTCTTAGAATACCACACTGTACTCAAGTTTAGAGATGGGTTAGTATTTGTAATAGTAAACTTTCAAAATATGAAATGTGGTGACATTAGATCTGTTTATTTTATTAAACATAGGGTTTTGTTTATTTAGTAATTGTTGCCTGACGCTGTTGAAGGTGAAGCTCCAGTAGGTGCATTGTAAAACCCATCTTGGCCAAATAAAGGTATTGATTTCTTCACCTCTGTGTTCCAGCTTCTGCCCATATGCAGATGGTTAAATAGGAAATGGCAAATAGAATATTTTGCAGTACTTATCAGGAGAATTATGTTGTGCTGTTTGCATTGTTGTCACATCTTCAAGGAGTGCTGATTTTTGCCGGTGATCTACCTTAATTGATAAGGAAGTCCCAAACAAATATTTTTTTGGAGAGTAGCTAGAATTTCAAATCACAGGACGTCAGACCAAAGAGAAGGGGTTGTTGTTGTTATTAACTGTTTTTAATTACTACTTACTTTGAGGCAGAAATCTGTTTTCTTAGTAGATTAATAGATATTTTAATAAAGTGTTGTATTGGTCGTATTCAGGATGGATTAACATTGTCTTCTGCAAGTAGTTTTGATTTAAGCATATTGCAAAGTAACTCCCAAAGAGACAGTGTTCTTGTCACTACAGGATGTTTACTAAGGTGAGAGTATGCAAAGAACTACATATATAACGTTATCATGGAGAACATAACATTTACTACAGGTTTAAAAAGACATGGCTTACTAATTTACAGATATGCAGAGAGACATGCACAGTATGTTTAACTGTTATGTTCTGGTCTGTATGCATTTTAGTTAAATGCGGGAGGCTTTAGTGCGGCTTAACGAGAAAAGCTTTTTTCCAGACTCCAAAGGTTAAAAAGAGGTGTTTTATACCCTTCAAGGATTGACAAGTTATGAGCAGTTTACAAATCATAAAGCATTATCTTCTTCCCCTGTCGTACTGTATTTTTATTTAATTGTTTTATCAGTTAACATTAAGTAATGTGCATTCAGTTACAGAATAGTATAGTAAATCCACAGAGAGCCATTGTTTGGTTTCTGTTACATGATGTACTTTTCTTTTTTTTGAATCCACATAAAGGTCAGATTTGTTTTTTTATTTTACATTGGTTTATCGAGGAGGTCTGACTGGACAAAGCTGTCCATTTTCAGCAGAGGCCCAGGGAGAAAAGCTCCAGAACAATTGCGAACATACTATACACAAGATATTATGTGAGCATTGTGGTTTACACAGTTATAAAATATAGCAGATATATGATTGCATAAGATATTTACATAAGCATAATGGTTTAGACATACAATTAAAAGTATAGTAGGTAGTAACATATGATTGTTCATACAGTATGTTTAGTAGAGATAATGTTGAAGATGTACTAAATATAAGACAAGAAAGGAAAAACTAAAAAAACACTAGCCAGATTGTCAAAGCAGGAGAATATAAACAAGTTCATGTGAGGTTCATTGACATTTTAAGGAAACTGTGAAGACTGTGCATAAAACATATATTCCTATCCATAATTCATACCTCAGTCTCAACCTCTTAGAGCAAAAAATCTGGACAAAGCCTAAAATGATGGGGGAACAACTAGGGACAGATTTTAAATATTGTTCTTACAAACTTAGAAAGTTGATAGAATAATAGGTTTTGCATTACCATGAAATTTCTGAAGGATGTGAACTCTTCAACTCAAATGTTTATCATTATTTAATGACTTCAGTCCTCAGCTATTTGCCAGAAAAGTACAGATTTTAGGAAGAACACAAAAAATTTGAGGCAAAAATCTGGACATTCTGAAAATCTGTTCAGTTGAGAGGTACAATGGTGCTTACTGCAGTATTAAGTTTTCTTTGCATAAACATGTACACAAGCAAAAATCAACTAGTTTTATGTATTTATTTTTTGTTGTCCAGGTTAGCATGATGCATGTGTTAATCATTGGTGTAGCTGAAACACATCAGAAAATCTTTTTTTTTTTTTTATCCCATACCTGACACTTTTTTGTTTGTTTTGTTCAGTAACATCATTGATAGAAGATCTGCAAGATATTGACTACAAAGGTAGTAGTAGCCCATTGGATTCTTTAGGTTGTCTTATAACTTCAAAGTCAATGCATCAGACAAGAAGCGATCATTCAGATATAGTAGCAATATGATATAATTTATTACTGACGGCAATTCGTTATCAGAATTCTTCACGTTGTAGGTTTTGCATCATTTTAAGATGCAGATAAAATAAGTTGAACTGAGCAGTGTTAATGGTGGAAAAGCGAGACGTCAGTGAAGAAACTAATGAGTCAAGATAGGGAATATAAATACTTGTTCTGTAATAACTGTCAAAATCCATGCCTACTATGTTTGCTCGGTGTGTCGACTGCAAATCCTTGGCAACACTAACTCAATAGTAAATTTAACTGCTATTGATCTTGCCTTACTGAGAATGTCATTCCGAAAGTGTTCTTCAGCATGGTTGCGGTGCTCCTTGAATATTTCACTGAGTCTGTCGATGTGTTGTTGAGCCTCTACTATATCAAGTTGAACAGACTGAAACATCTGAGCAACAGGCTCAAGAACTGATGAGTAATTTGCAATAATGAAGAGAAAAATAAGAAACGTGCACAAAGAGCAAGCTGAGTAACATATGTGCATTTTGTCTGGTTTCACCAGCAGTGCTCTTCTGAAGAAAGTCAAATATTTTCTCAAAGTTCTGACTAAACACATGAATGGATTTATATTTCTCGGTCCATCATGTCTCACACAGAAGAGGTATATTTGGTACCAATGCTCATCATTTTGGACTGTCATGGACAAAAGTAATAATCTTGATAACACCAACAGCACTACATATTTCAGGAACATCATTGACTACAAGGTTTAGTCTGTGAGATGCGCAGTGGATAAAGGCTGTTTTGGATACTTTTCACAAATCTTTGCCTGACCACCATTCTGGATGCTTGCCATTATGGAGCAGCCATCATAGCCTGTCTGAGTAAATTTTCCAGGTCTAGATCACACTTTATGCATTCACTGATAATGACATTTGATACAGACTGTGCATCTCTCACAACAACGGGAACAAAAACCGCAAACTCTTCTCGAATACAATCATCATCAACAAACCAAATGCCCAATGACAACTGCTCAATGTCTAAGATATATCTGCAGTTTCATCTGCCAATACACTAAATCCAACTGCCCTGTTTGCTGCACAAACAATCTTCTTTTAAAGTACGTGTTCGTATTCTGCCAACAGCTCATTTTGCACCCTATGGGATGTGTACCAAGCATTTCCTGCAGCTGTTTCACTGTGCTGTTCAGTATTGTCCCACCAGCTTCAATACGAAAATCTAACAAGTAACACAAATTTCCACCAGATCTTTCTTTTCCACAGAGAGGAATGTCATGGGTTGCACAGTAAATACTGGTAGATACAATTGGTTCCAATTTATTTTGGTTCTTTGCAATTTGTTTTGCTACTGCTGCATCTAGCTGGAATAACAGCTGTTTCTGGCTTCTGCCATGTTCGTGTATAAGAAAAATTGGAAGCATCTTCAGTAGAACCTTTGTGCCATGATGATTGCATGTGATTTCTTGCAAGACTCATTGAAGGCATTATGTTTTGTGCATACACTAGTGATGAAGCTGCCTTGCAACCCACGGTGAAGTGACTGAGGAAATAATACACAAGTTAAGCAGAGTGGCGGGCCTTTCAAGAGAGGAGAAAATGCAAGCCACGGTGAGTACTGAGACAACCAACTATATCTGAATATAGTTGTTAATAAATAATGACATGCATTTCAGTTTCAGACTTCATATTATTCAGAAAATTCAATTCTAACATAAATCCTTTTATTCTAGCAACTGTCTAATGTGTCCCTAGTTTTGGGCCTTTATCCCCAACATTATAACAGTCTTTGTCCAGATTTCTTGTGTTAACAGATTGAGAGGTATGATGTGTATGTGTGTCTGTATGTATGTATGTATGTATAAGGAGGAGAAAGCATACCCTCAGCTGTCCAGGTTTTTGGAGAATGTCCAGATTTTGCCCCATATTCCTCCTAAAAGCATTGAAGTTGCTAAATAATGACAGACATTTGAGTTTTAGATGTCATATCCTTTAGAAAAATGCATACCAACATAAATCCTGTTATTCTAGCAATGTTCTAAGTTCATGAGAGCAATATTTATAATCTGCTCCTATTTACTTTAGGCTTTGTCCAGATTTCTTGCACTTAGAGGTTGAGGTGTGTGTTAAAGAGAGTGAAATGTCCTAGAGTTAGCAGGTGGAATTTATTTTCAAGTGCATTTTCAAGGAATTGTGAGCTTCAGGGGAAGAGAGTTTTACTGCTGTTCATGCTAAGCCTACTTAAAATGTGCAACTGTTTTGTTTAGCAAATAGTATCACTGTTGTGGTATGGAATTTTGCAAGCAGCACAGCAGGTAGCATACTTGCATCTTGATACAGAGGGCTGTAGGTTCTACTCCCACAACATGTAGATTTGTATTTTAAGGAGTGTATGTCCTCCTTTGGATGAGATGCCTAATAACTATTAACTTGTTTTTCAGCTTGCCACCCATTCCCTATTGCAATATACCAGCTTACCATTTTTTAATATAACGTAAGCAATTTATTTTCAAGGGCAGCAGGCAGTGAATTTGTAGATGAAACACTGAAATATAAAGTTGCTTTCTAGCAACAACCTCTTCACTGGTTTCAGATCTCTTTAATGTGGAATTATTCAGATGAGTTACTTCTGCAAAGATTCTGCATATTGATTGATATTGGTGGATTGTATGACAGAAGTTTGAGTAGAGTGGCCCTTTATGGTTGAAATGTTCTGAATTGGGCAGGTTGTCATTATTGGTTCATATGATTTGTTTCATTGCTTAAAGGAAAAATGTTCAGAACTATAAATTTAAAACACACTCTAACAAGTGGTGCTGTATTATACAAGGGATACAAGTCAATTATTATATAGTATAATTAATACAGTCAGGAAGGTGAATCAAATAACTTTTGCATGGTTATAGAAATGTGTGCAAAGAGTCTATGTTTTGAGAGGGGCCCAAAGGTAAGCTGCCACTGGCCAGATGCATTTTCTTTGAATGGGTTTCAATGTTGTTTTGGTGAGTGTGGGTTTGAAAGGTAGAGAAGTTTTAATGCTAAGTCTCTCTTCATTGTAAGACTTTTGCTTTGTTTAGGTTTAGTAAATGTCTATCAGTGTTTGTGCTATAAAATTTGAAATAAAAGTTGTAAATGAAATCCAAATATCTATAATCATTGTAGAAGTAAAGCATAAAACAGTATGCACACTGAGAGATTTGAACAGTGTCTATGACAAAGGAGGAAAAATAGCCAAGTATTGGGACACTGGAATGGCTGTGTGGGCAGGGGTGGGGGTGGGGCTAAGTGGGCGGAGCAGCAGAGGGGGCGGGGCAGTGTGGGTGGGGCTTGGGTTTGCACCCCCCTGCAAAAAATCCTGCGGGCTCCCTTGGTTCTAGACCTTGTTACATATTTAGGAGCCATGCATATATCCTTTCATTGTTTTTTTTTTTTTTTTGTGAATTGCTTATCCAAGCTCTCTTTCCAATCCATTCTAACCTCCTCCAATTGATTTCTACAGTTATCATGCAATATTTTATATGCCCTACTAATTATCCCTTTAAGAGCAGCTTTTAGTTTAGATTTTACTAAAAACTCTACCAGTGCTGGTCTTTCACTCAGGATCCCCCTATTAATTTCTCTTTGCTTATACACTGATATCAATCCTTGATAGGGAAGGCAATCTCTAACTTGCAGTTCAGATGAATTCTTGGCCTTTTCTCATTCTATTACCTTTCCCTGTGTAATTATTTGCTTCCAATGCCTTAGTTCCTTTGCCAGTTTTCTCCATTAAATTCTAGCCCCCTCTTGTCTGCTCTCTGTACTAATTGTTCTCATCCCTATTGACAGAATCTATCTCCATTCCCATGTTGGCTTAGTTCTTAGAATACTTTGTTACTTTATGAATACAATATCTTGTATGGTTGTTGTTATTCTCCTTAAGGATCTGCATCCAAAATCCCAGTCTCTACTTGTTTCTTGAGCCAACCCCATTTCATCATCTCCTTGGCTCACAAACCCCAACACCAAACTACCCCTTTCAGTCCCCACTTCTACAGAACCAAACCTAACTCCATTCTCATTCAAACCCATTCAAACTAACTACATAAAACGGCTCATAAACAAACGAAAACCCTGCACCCTTGCTGCAGATCAGCTCTCCACTGAATTTCTAAAACTAGCCGCCCCCTCCATCTCTTATACTATACCTATCTTAATAAATCACTCTTTCTCTGAAAGGTATTAGTTTAAGGGTGTGCACACTTATGCAACCAGCTTATTATACGTTTTTTGTTTTTTATATTTTTCCCCTAACAGATTTGTTTCTTTTTCAATTGAATTGTACAGGTTATAGGTCACATTATTTTATTTATTTATTTATCATTTGTTAACCAGGAAAGTCCAACTTGGAACAAAACCAATTTTCAGCACAGGCCTGGGGAGAAAGGTTCCAGATGCATGTCTTTGTAAATATTAAAAGGTGGGAAAAGTTTTGAAATGATTTATTGTGGTCTCATTTTTTTATATCACAAAAACCTGGCATTTTAACAGGGGTGTGTACACTTTTTATATCCACTGTATATTCCATGTGCAGTTTCTACATATAAAAGGCCCTTCTTCTGCTCCCACTTGTTCTTTCCTCAAAAATTTGAATAAGTTTAAAAAACACTGTTTGATCTGGACATGTCTTTAACCAGTTACTAACACTGTCCCAAGGTATCCTCCACCATGAAGATCTCAGTGTCTAAAATTTTAACAGTCCAGGCTTACAACATTCACATATATGGTCCTCCACATTTCCCCAAATAGGTGGTGCTCTTTTTTCCTTTTGTTTCTGTCCTATAAATTTCTGCCAAGTGTTTTTCTTTTGCCTTTATGTCTTTTACTATGCATCTTTTATTAATTAGGGTTCATCAATAAGTATTATTTTCCATTAGTTTACTTTACGTATTCTACACAGCATGATATTTTTACCTCCTCAGTTTTTTGTGCTACTGGAATGCACCAGTTTAAATGTTAAAGTACATTTTCAGATGTTCCAGTTTTGATTAAATCCTACTCAACAGCACATTGTCCAGTGCAGCAAATCCTACTACCCTCAGCTTAGTCTTTGTGTTATTTGAACTGAATACCTAACAGGTGAATCTAGCTTTGTCTCCTTTGTTAACTGGTAACACATTTTAAAATGATCCAACTCCTGCCCCCCCAACTCCCATTAGCTTCTTGATTGGATCTGCAGTTTTACCCTTCCATTAAGTAATCCTGCCTGTCTCCATCAAGCCTGTCATTCTCCTGTTTGGGCTGATCAGTGTAATCCTTTTACAGGTAATTTTCTTCTTATTAAAATTCTGCATTACATTACAATTAACTGCCCCACCCCCCTGAAGAAAAAAAAATAACTCTGGTTGCAAAAAGAACTGAAAATCTAATGATGGTAATATGGTAATCACTTTGCAGGATGCATTGGAATAGAGGCTTAATATACCATAGATCAGGTCTGATAAAAGCATTAAAAGCAGCATATTCTACCTGAAAATTTCACTGTAGAAGTGCATGCCATGATGTCTTCCTTACTGCGCTTCCACATCTCCTTGTACTTTGGATTTCTAGACTCAGCACTTGACTGAGTGTAACTGGTGTAGAAATCTGTAGCCCAACAATTTATGGGTATTTCTTATTACCATTGTATTATGCCTATGATGGGAGCTTACAATATTTAATAATAAACAAATATATCACCTACAAGTTTGAGGTCTTAGATTAATATGTCCTACATTACATGCCCCTCCCCTGTCTTCAGGAATTGCTAACCTGATATTAGTCACCCCATGTGTAAATTTACAAAAAAAAAAAAAGAGGTGTTGTTCTCACTGGATCACTGTCACCTTGAGTCTGCTGGCAGTTTTGAAGGTGTGCATAGGGTTTTCCAGTTCTTGTTATCTTAACATCCAGGGACTATACCTTTGGAATCTACTTCCATGGTAACTGAAGGAACCTGCTATACTTTGTGAATTTAAAAGGTCTCCAAAGCAAATCTTTTTGATGTGGGCTTTAATTGTTTATGCATCTTTCAAATCTTATTTTTCCCCAGTCAAGTGACAACTTCTCTCACACATATCCCACATGTATTAGGATCTCTAGCAAAAGCCCACTAAAATACATCTGAAGTTCTTTAAGACTGTATGGAGCTGTATTATAAGAACTTTGCCATCTACTTTAGGAAGACTTAATTTACCACTAAAATGAGATACTTTGCGGTCAGGACAGCTGAATTACACATTACAATTAATATAAAAAAATAACATACTCTGCTGCTAAAATTTGCATGCAGTTAAAAAAAACAGAATACTGACAGGAGTTTGTAAAAGGAAGATCATTCTATAATATAACTGATTGCAAGCATTTTCATCTAAACACAACCATATGTTGATGATTAAGTAAAAGGACACCAGCTACATATTTGATGAATATGGTATATACTACCATAACAGTCATACAAGATACTTTACCTGTAATGTTATCTCCTGCACTGTAGTTTGTCTTCTGTACAATAATACTGTATGGAGGTGTACTTGTTTGTGCATTAACACCATGGCTTGGCTGCATTGAAATACAAGACGAACTGACCTGTCCATTAGGGTATCCAGAAACATTTCCTACTACAGTCAGAATACAAAACAATAAATACCCAGAGAGGTTTTCCATCTGCAGAAAGAGAAAAAGAAAATAGTCACAACCTACCCAACTGAGTGAACTTTAATAGTGTTGACATCCTTGACTAAATCAGAGCTGTACTCATTATTAATCTTTGTCATCTAGAATTTCTTACAAATGTAATTGACAATTACAAAGACAACCTACTGCTCATTTTTGTAAGTCACTCTAGTACAGTTTGTCAGATTAATTGTCTAGGTTTTAACTGATGTTATAAATGTAATATTTAAAAAGTTGTTGCAATATTTTAGCTCTTTAATCACCAGACTCTGACACTGTTCTTTTTTTTTTTTTTTTGTATTTACTAATGACATTTTATACTAATTAATTGGTTTGTCAAATACAGATATAACTACAGTAAAGATGGATTTACAGTACAGGGAGATGTTACTTTGAAAAGTACAGACAATACATTAAATACAACATATACATACTTATATATGGCAAACTAGTATAACTGAATCCAGCAAGTGCATTTCCTACAGCTTTTTGAAACCACATTACCAAATCATAAAGTGGATAGTACTGACTCAAAATCTGAGCTGGATGTTTCATGTTCAGGCAACAGAAATACAACCTCATAACTGGTGAAGTGGCCCGAAGCTCAATATGTAAGGATAGATTATTCCAGAGCTCCAGTTGGGAAAAAATTAAATGATGAGTATTTTGAGGAAAAATAAGACATTCGCTAAGCAGAGGAATACAGCTGGCAAAAAAATTACACCAGACATATGACAATGTTACCAAAAGGGGTGGGAGGATGGCGTAATGGTTAAGGTGCTTACCTTAGAAACACAAGGTGCAGGGTTTGATTCTGACATGGGTAAACTAATTGGGCTTAAAATGGCCCATAAGGGCAGTTAACCTAGTACTAACCTATGAACCTATGAACCTATGAAAAGATGGACGTGTGGTAGGTGTGTTAAAGGAAATTATGAGAACTCAAGGTTGAGGGGCAAGACACAAATCTTCAGGGAAGGCTTCCACTACGAATGATTAATGTACGATCTTTTGTAAGAACATGACTTTATCATAACTGATCAAAAACATAACAGCTCAACTTGAAAGATGAAAATAATCATTCTAACGCCTGTACCTGTGTGTGTGTGTGTGTGTGTGCGTCTGTATATACTAACTCCACTGGTAAGTGATAGCTTGGTAAAGAGTAACTCCTCATTAAAGCACACAGTGATCTTGCACAGGTATCCTACATTGGCAGAAATATCTCTTCAGTCAATACTCAACTTTACCTGTTTATTTTGAGTAGTCAGAATCTGACTGAATGGCATGCAGAGAGACTACAGTGCAGACATGGCTGTCCTCAGAAAGTAAAATATATCCATGTTTCAGACATCAGAAATAGAATAATTAAAAACCCACTGCTATGCAAGAAGGAAACACTGTTTAGCTGCAGATGAGATTACAAAAACAAACAGAAGAAAATGTGGACAGGGAATGAGAAGCAATGAGCAGCTAAGGAAGGTATTAGAAATGGATACTGTGAATTTCCTCATACATTTTTGTTACCAGCAACGCATGCTCCCAAAGACAGAGTCAGCAGAAGAAACAAAAACAAAATCAATGAATTATTTGGGCAGACAGTTTAATTTGCATTTTTGCAATGTGGAGGAATGGTTGCTGAATAAAGATGTACTACTACAGAGTATTACATTGGAAAATATGGTTATTAAAATATTTCAAGACCACTCCCTGAAACTTTTTGCAGAACATGGCCTGCTGCTCAGACAGTGGTTCAAACCAGTGCCCCTTTTCTATTGTGGATGGCTTACATTGTGCAGCTCACTGAAGTAGAGGATGGGCACTGGTAAGCCTTTTATTCTTCAGGAACAACCCATCATTCCTCTAAACCTAGAAGAACCCTGTCACAAAGGATGAAGGTTGCTCTCCAAGATGGTATTCAGAGGTAGGAAGAAGGAAAAGGCAGAAAGTGGAGAACCTAGATTGTTCAATATGGTGCTGCCTTTAAACTGAGGAAGGAAGCATTCAAACATTAATTCTGTAGATAAAAAATGAATGAAGGACCACCACAGACAGGAAGAGAGAGCTGTGTCCTGCAATTAATAACGGTGCAGAGAAAAAGAAACAGAAAAAAAGAGTTGGACTGCACACTAGGACTAACAAGAAGACGAGTAGAAACAAGGGAGAGCAATCACCATAGAAATGATCTTTCTGGCATGGGGAAGCTCATCCGAGAGCTCAGAATAGGAGAACAAAGAGCTCTCAGAGATAGGCAGTATAAAAAGTTTGAACAATTGGAATACCATGATGGATCCAAAACAAAATCTGGTATAAGGCAAATTACTAACATAAGAATGACAAACCTCAGTTTGAGAAATGAGCAACATTAAGTACTTGAAAAGTGTGGCAAGAATTTTTAAGAGTGCATATGGCTAGACATCTTAGTCTCAGTGGTCATTTGTGAAGTGTTTTTCCTATGTTCCTAGAGTGAGGGATAAGGGAGGAATCCCACAAGGTACAGTCACTGACATTGTTTTGGAAATTCTGGGAGGGTGGTGGTAATCTAGTCAAGCCTCAGTGCAAGCTGAGAACTTTGCAAATATTCAAATGAGAGCTTTGAAGGCCAAAAATGTAAGTAAGGGAAGTTGGTAAGCCAGATCCATAACTTTGGGATAAGGATTGGCTCGAAGAGCTGAACTGGTCGGGCTCAGGAGTGAAATGGGGATGGGTACACGCCGTGGCTGGACGAGGTGTCACCCCTCGCCATGCTCCCCCCTCCTGGGGGACCAGAGGGACAACAGCAGAGACTCTGGACATGCACTGGGCCCTTCCTTTGGATCACCCTGCATCGTCTGGCAGCTAGCAGCTGATTTAGAACTGGTGCGGACCAGGAGAATTTGACTGTTTAATTATAATAAAGCATCACGAAGGCCTGAGATGGGTGTTGATGCCATATGATTTCTGCCTAGTTCTCTGAACATCAAAGTGAAGAAATTCAATAAAGGGCTGGTAAATGGAGGGAGTAACTATGACACTTAAGTTAGCCAAATGGCTTGTCATCTAATTAGTGACGCAAATGAATGGATGAACAAGATTCTCATTGTCCCTACCTACTATCTAACAAAACCACAGCCAAGGGAACTGGCTTGGCAGAATCAGCAGGGAAAGAAGACCCTGTTTTGCTTGACTCTAGATTGGCAAATATTTGCATATATGTAACCTGACCAATTACAAACCACAGCCTTTTATCAGCCTACTAAAAAACATGAATTGGAGCATCCTAAAAACTCTACCTCTAGATGATGTGGTTAACTACTTTAATACAATATTTCTATAAACCCTTGACAGCCTCCCACCCACTCGCATTAGGTAGGTCAGAACTAACCATGTCCCATGGCTAACAAAATATACAAAAGAATTAATGCTAAATGGGGACGAAATGTGGCAATTACTGCAGAAACAAAAATCCTACAGACCTCTTGAAATTCAAGAAGCTCTGCAATCAAGTAAAAAGGCATGTAACTGAAGATAAAAAATATGATTTCCTAACACTTCAATCCAATCATAAGCATAACCCCAAGAAATTCTGGACATCTATATCATTTCTCCTAAACCCTGGCACTAATAACTCATGTCCATTCTCTAATAAAAATTCCACCACAAATGGCCAATCTCTTCAACTCTCATTTTATTAACTCAATATCAAACATCACTGCCAACCTTCCCCGACCTCACAGTGACACACTTTCATATAACAATCCATCTACACCGCCCCCTCCCACACTCCTCCTTCTCCTCTTCCTCCTCACTCAGTTCGCTTGAAATTTAAACCCAACCAACACCTACAATCTCAATAAAACCTGTTCCAACTATTACTATAAAAAGACTACTACTAAAACTCAAACCTAGTACCATTGCAGCAGACAACCTACCTATAGAATATCTAAAGCTAGCTACTGATGCCATCGCCTGCCCTATCAGTATAATATTCAACTCATCCATCATTGAATCCTATGTCCCTAAAATCTGGAAAAAGGCATTTATTCTTCCCCTGCATAAATGTGCCAACTACACTGATCTCTCTAACTACCAACTTACTGCCATTCTCTCCCCATCGTCAAACTCCTTGAGAAGTGTATTCACATACAACTTTTAAACTTTCTTCTTAATTATCACATAATATCCCCTACACTGCACGACTTCAGGCCAGGTCATAGTACCATGACTGCCTTGATATCTTTCATGGACATGGTCAACAAAGCCTGAGACTCAGGCAAAATCATTTATTCTCTTTTTCTAAACTTAAAGGCTTTTCATACACTCTCTCACCCCTTACTGGTATTTCAAATCTCAAAAATCGGTACCTCCTCTCACTCTCTTAACTGGTTCTCAAGTTACCCATCAGTGAGATAGCAGGCAGTTAAATGGAAGAACTCCCTCTCCTCATACCTTAACAATTCCACTGGTGTCCCCCAAGGCTCCACATTATGTCCACTCCTTTTCAGCATCAATATTAATAGTCTTCAATCACTATGCAGTCAATACTCTATAATACAATACGCCGATGACTCGAACATTATCTGCTCTGCTGACTCCGTTTCCAATCTTCAGCATGTCACTTAACTGGCCTTTACCTCAACAGAGTCCTGACTTAGTAACAATCACCTGTCCCTTAACCCAAATAAATCTAAACTTCTTTTCATCCCCCAAGAAAAGAATACTTATAGATAAGCCTCAGTTTACCATTCACTCCCAAAGCAAAACAGCAATAGAAGTGGTCACCCACACTAAACTACTGGGAGCTATTAATGATGACCAGCTAAACTTTGTCTTGCACATACAAAATAATGTAAAAAAAAAAAAACAAAAAAACAACAAGAGCTTGGCATTCTTTATAAACACAAAAACTTCCTTAGCCTTTCCACTAAAACCCTTGCTACTGCTTATCTGCTTCCCACTCTTGTTTATGGTGCCCCATTACTTACAAACCTTCAATCCTCCTTAAAACCCAAACTTGAAATCTGTTATAACAAAGTTGCCAAATTCTCTAAAAATGCGAAACATTCCATCCAACACTGTACAGCTTTACTCTCCCTTAAATGGCTCGAACTCCCACACTACCTTTCCTACCGGCAGCTAACAGCAGCGCATAAAATAATATACAAACCCTCTGCTTGTCCTGCTCTCTCCTCATTACTCACCATCTACCTAAAGGTCTCTCAGATCTGAGAATCAACACCTTCTGTATGTACATAAACCTAACCTACCTCGCAGCCAACTACTTTACACTTTTTTCTGTAGTCAAGGCCTGGAATGCTTTACTACTAGCTATTAGATCTATCCAGAACCTCACATAATTTAAAAGCTCTCTTCACATCTACCTTTCTTCGATCTGGATCTGCTGTTGCTCCAACCCTTCACCCTATAATTTTTGACTTTGTGAACAAGTTTTTTATTACTCAAAGCATATTCTTCTCATTTACTGTACTTCTAACATCAACTAACTACACAATGTTGAGTGCATCCCGCAACTGCAACAGAAAGGGCCAGGTTCAATAAAGCCTACACTAAGTGTACACAATATGTATTCAAGAACTATCTTATCATTTTTTTTTTGTGTGTTCTAGTCACTCAGAAAGATTATACTAAGTGTACATGTAGTCTACACTTTGTGGTAACCTTAATGAATCCCTGTTAAAATTTAAAGCTGCAAGAATATCAGTTAAGAAAAATTAAAATTAGGAGGAATAAGGTGTGAGTTATGTCTGTGTTGTCTGTTCATTCAGAAAGGTGTACACTTAGTGTAGGTGTTATTGAATCCTGGGGAAAGGAAGGATACACAATGAGTTCTGGTATAGCAGCCCTCATCTCAAGTCTCTTTGAAAAGGTGGTAGGGAGTAGAAAGGAAAGAATGTATTGGGGATCATAGAACTTTCCCAGTCTTAATCAAAGGCAATGATAGTGGCAATAAGGCATATCAGATGGACACCATTCATGGTTAAAATGAAGGTGGGAATAGCTTGCCCTTGCTAGAAAGTGGGAGAGTGCCTATATGCAACCTGCTAGCATGAAAATCAAGGGAGTCTTAAAGTGGAATGTAAAAGGAATACTAGTAAAGCAGCTTTGTGGTGGCTCATAGTAAACTGTAAAGTACTGTCATGGACCAGAAAATGGAGGAGAATAATACTTGCTGGTATACCCTGCTTCACAGACCTCCTCTTTTGAGGGTGGCAAAGAAAGGGGAAAGAGCAGTGCCAAGTGAATTCTGGAAGAACTGGTATTAGACTGATTTTCCTCAGGACATTTGTCATGCCTACATATGAAGATTATGAGGAAAGGGGATTAAATGGAACTAAACCATGTTTCCTGAAAATTAGTGTAACATTGGGACAAATGTATGAGCTGCAAGGAAGAACTGTTTTAAACTTATACAAATTAATAGACAAGAACACTGTTGTTGACTCAATTGGGGTAAAGCAGACAGAAAATGGAGAAAAAAGGGGTGTCAAAACAAGCAAAAATCTCCCAGCAGAAAGGATACTCTAGAAACTCTAAAAGGAGAAATGCACAAGAACAATCTGAATAGCAGAAGATAAATAGCTTTGAAAAGTTCCATGGTGAAAACACAGTTGCAGGACTGTATCAGGTTATATGGCAAGATGGAGTCCCTTTGGAGATTTTCTGAAAACAGGATAACATTGGACTATGAGGTAAAAATTTGGTGGTGAGATTAGGATAACTTAAAAAAAAATCAACATATGAGAGAACTTCAGTCACTTCATTGTTAGCACTTTTCCAGGAGGTATTACCACAAGCCAAACACTTAAGACACAGCAGTAAAAAGAAAATTGATGCTGTTGCCTATAGTGATTTTCTGTTCTGTGCAAAATGTTAGGCAACACTTTTCATATCATTAAACAGATAACTTGGCAGAATGTATTAATTGGGTCTACCTTTAACTACTGTAGTCCAGATTTTGTCATACAATTTCCATTGTAATAACATCCCACTACCCATTATATAGCTTACATTCAATGGTTCAGTCCTTTAAATCTACATCTTTTCAGGTGCGCTGCACACCACTCTTCCCATTCACTCAGTCACTAAATATACTACCAACATAAAGAAAAGGGGAATAAAGTTAATCCCTTTTATTCAAGCTGACACAACCTTGGAAGTAGTACATATTTAGAGATCATGGTTTTGAGCCACAGCCTTCAGACTGGGAGAGTAACATTTTTAAATATGGTAGCTTTACTGTCTTTCATGTACTGGTGAAATGGGCCAGCAAGACAGTGTTAAAAAGGGTTGCAAGAAGGTAGTTACTGGTAAATGAAAGTAAATGGGTCAAAGTGTCTGTGATACTCTTTAAGAAATATATATTTCTGTTTATGTTTATATTTGCAGCAGTTCACATGGTACCTTTTGCAATTTGATGCATGCAAGAAATATATATGTCCCATATCAATGAGTATATATGAAGACTGCGGTGGTGGTGCTGCGGTAGCACTGTCACCTCACAGTAAGACGTTGTCCTGTTCAATTCTCAGCGAGAGCGTCTTCTGTGTGGAGACATGCGTGAATGGGCGTACCTTCGTTGAAGGCTGTGCGTCAGGGCCGGCATCTCGGCATGTAAAAATCTACTGCCAATCATTAGCGGACTGGAGTTCCGCTGTGGTGACCCCTAACCGGGAAAAGCCGAAAGACACAACAACATCAATGAGTATATAAAGCCAGGTAGTTTGTCTTATACAGCAAGGAGGAAGTACCATGTTTGGCAGGCCTAGTCATACCTGTGGGAATGTTAGGGCTAGAATGAACAGTAACTGACTGATGAGGCATAATGAGGGAGATAAATGTTACAGAGACCAAAGAAGATTATGCATTCTCAGAGGCAGCAGGTGGAAACATTTGATATTTGACACCTGGCCACTCCTGTGGTAGGGGTAGAAGGAAATGATGGAATCTGGGGCAATGTTTGGAGCCTGCAAAGAATGAATGAGTCTGACAAAAAGAGGATGAGGCTGGTAGAAGAGACTGGGTTTGTCTCTACTTTCCTTGCCACCCCATATTTCATGTAGAGAGTAAAATCTGATGGGATATGGCTTAAGATTAAACATCTAGGTGGGACAATAGGTGGAGAATGATGGTCCAGCTGGAGGAAGGTGAGGATGTATCCTTCTTTTGCATGTGCTAAACATTTACACTGTCATTTGAAGGCATGACAGTACATATCTTGGCTTGCTAATATAAGATTTTCTAGAACCAAGCTTTCTTGCCTCCATTAGTACCGGCTGCATGCCCTCAGTAATCAGGTGCCTTAAATGGAATTAAGACCCTATCATCCAGGCAGTCAATGGAAGCTTGGTGTTGGTGTTCTTATGTGAGTAGATCCAGTCTGTGAGGAAGCTTGTAATAATTGCCCCAGGCCATTTCCAAAAGAAGGGAGAACCATGGCTGCCTGCACCAGAAGGGAATCATCACAATGATCTTGGGGGGATTCTTTCTCAAGTAATCTGGATATCAGTGGAAAGGGTGGAAAAACAAATGAATATTCCTGTCCAAGAAAAAGAAAAGGCTTTGGTCTTCCAGGCCTTCCTGCATGGAATCCTGGAGCAGAATCTTGCCAGTTGATTTTTCAGAAAGGTGGCAAAGAGGTCTAACTCAGGAACTCTGCAATGTAATGTAGAGTTATGAAGAACAAAACAAAAATTGACATAATGCAACAGCTAACAGATCCAAGTAAATGGCAAAACTAGGGACAAGGGACAGCCTGTTTAGTTCCTCTGCTTAGAGGGTCAGGTTTGCATAACTTAGAACTTGTTTTAACCCTCAGTCAGAAGATCTGATAGTAACTGAATATGAAGTTATTGAATATTAAGTTAACCAACTTAAGATGGAACCCAAAGTCCAATGAAATTTCCATTACATAACTCACTCAACTCTATTGAATATACTCCCAGTTTTCTGACTTGCCAAGACTGCCTTTCTGTATGTCACATCTAGTCTAATCAGTCAACACAGTTTTGGTAATATTATCAAAGGTTTATTGCCCCCCCCAAAGGCACATTTGTCCAAATTCACCAGCTTTGGGACATGGCTAATAATCCTACCCACTAACAGTGACATGAAAAGTTTATAATTATGATTCAGAACTGAAACTGGTTTGCAGGATGGTAGAGCCAGATCATTGCCTTCCTTTGGTATTGCCACAATTCTAGTCTGTTTCTACGAATGGGGAATTTCTCCCATACTCCATATCCATATCTTAATAAATATGCAATTCCATTGGTAGCCCATGCAAACCTGGCTTTTGTTTTTCTCACACAGCCTTGATCGTAACTCCCTCTTATATTTCCTGCACATTGGCAGAGGTTACTGAACCCTTCACTTGGTTGCCTCTTAACCTAGGCAAGTTTACCCTCAAATTACATTTTATCATTTGTGGCCTAGCTTCTTCCTCCTTTCATTATAAAACACTGAGCTGAGTGCACAACCCCTGAAGATCTTTCAGGTAAAAAAACTGGGTGTGATGAGACTAAAAAAAGTCACTGACACACTCCTTTAAAAATTAAAATTTTTGGTGCAAGACTTCCCTCAAATTCCCTCTTGACACCATCTACCCTTTGAGACCTGTGCAGAGTTTCACACCCCAAATCTGCCTGTAATAATATTGGTTACCCTTCTTTTACCTGCAGGGTATTATTTTCTTTATCCCAAAGACATGGAGGTCATTCCAGCTGAGAGCTAGCACTTGATTCTGTTTTATTGCTATGTTTTTGCTAAGGTCAAATCTTTTCTTACACCAATCACCGAAGATCTGCTGTTTTAAGTAATATGAGGGAAACTGTTAATACTCATCTACTAACACTTATACAGTACTAGCCACCTTCATCTCAGTTAATGCATAATCTAAAATTACTATTGGATGAGTCATAGTGTGACTGACCAAATATAAATCCTCCATTATTAAAGTTTTTTTAAGTTCTGGATGAGGAATATCCAGGCGACTACTAATTGAAGTCTATGGGATCTCTGAGTTAAATGTCATGTCTGCTGTCTCCATTACTCCTATTAAACTTGCAACATCTCAACCAATCTTAGGAAACATGCTCATTCCTGAGCTACACTGCATATCTTTCCTTTCAGTTATGACACTTCAGTCTTCCATACATTTGATTATCCCCTCCAGAAATATAAGATTCAGTGCTCTCAAATCATTCCATCTAAATGTAAAAGGGATGTATACAATAAGTATAGGATATTTTATAGAACTGTGTGTCCTTTTCAGTTGTAGAAATCTTCACCATGGGTTCACTAGTTTATCTTAGACCACTAATGGGGGTGTCCCTCATTACCAAGAGTGTTGAACAAATTACCCCCAGATATGAAACTGGAATACCCTTGTCCCAACCCCCTTGGAAGAGCTTGTTATACTTATCATTAATGTAGAATGTTTTCTGGAATCTCAACTACTTAACACACTGGAACACCTTGGCTTTTTAAATCATAACTATGTTCAAGTTGGCTAAAAGCACTACTTTAAATGCTTCCAGTGAGGATGCAATTATCCTGTGCAGCAGCTCCTCAGTTTTTACTTAGTATTCAGACATTGTAGTATCTCTGTTGTGAAGTCAAAGAGCCAATAAATCAGTTACATTTCATATCAATCCCCCTGGGGGCATCATAAAATCAAGAATGACAATCAAAACCCAGTATAACTATCACGTGTTAAACCTATATGAATTTGACTGACATGGACAAGTTGCAAGCATTTAGCAACAGCACAAAGTGAAGAGCCTTCACACACCATGTAAGCAAATATTCAAAAAATGATGCAAGTAACACTTAAAAGTTGGATATGCCTCATCAAACAGCAGCTAAAAAGCACCACAAAACATTAATATTAGTTTTAGAAACACCGCCACATTTATGAATGGCTGATTTAAAGACTCTTAAAAGCGTACACTAAGAATCGACTGCAGAGCACCTTGAAGATTGCAATGTGTCCACCTTTACAAATACCATGTTACCTATTTAAGAGTCTGAAACCACATTTCCAGTCAATGGTTCTTACTAGGTCACTGCATCTCAGATAACAACATGCCAAGTTAAACTTCCACAACTCATTCATTTTCAATTTGAAATCCTTCTCTAGAAACCTAAGGCATGTCAAAGCTGGCTCATGTTCTAACTGAATCACCTATGTCACAGAAGACTACATTTGAGTGGGATGTTTAAGAAAAATCAGATTATCTTTTTGCTATAAAATAACCAAAGGGCATTACTGAAATCAAGTATCATTTAACAAATTCAGTACAGATACATAAGGTATTTAATTATGAACATTCCTTCTCTGACAAGACGAAAGTCCTCTATTCCAAATTAGTCAAGCCCCAACTTACTCAGTCAAAAACTGAGACAGCCCTTCATTTTTTATTGGTTTGCACAATTACTTTCAAGTTACTCTGGCAATTTTCTCCTCCTGATTGAATTGCTGTCTGCAGATTAGAATAGGATTTTACTCCCTATTCCGCCTAGCTGGACTTTGGAAACCTTCTGCAGACCGAACTGCTGTGTCCAATTAGTCATTGCCCAACCCTCACAGCTGTTCTGGATTCAGCTTGAAAATATGAGATGCTGTTTCTTCTGTGCCTGTGACGCATTTAACTCATATAAAACCAAATATAGTAGCTAAGAAAGAATTCCTTTATACAAATTGAACACTCTTGAATTTTGCACTTTTAATGAATATTCTGTGATCACCTTGCTGTGCTTCCATATACTGCTAAGTATTTGTTCCTTGATTGCATACTACTCCAAGTGCTCAATAATATGGCTCAGTCTTTTGCTTCTAGAACTACCACCAAGATGAAGATTTTGTGGGCTCTGTCATTTCTAACATAACATTCAGTAAACCCAGACTGTTTTGCCAGATGCAGTTGCTTGAATTGCAGGTAGTTCAGATCTCCCATTCTCTCTGGTAATTCAGTAACACTTAGGTTCTTCCAATGAGCCAGATCCTCAGCAACCATTCCTTTTGCTATTGTTTCCAAATTAGCCACCTACTACTCAGCCAACTTATTCCAATGCTCCAGTAATGGAATATGTCTCAAATGCCCAGCAAACACTATTCACTTCTACTTTATTAGACAGGGTTATAACAACAAACTCATCTTGATCTTATCAGAGTATGTAAAAGTACAGTTTTGTACCTACCATAAATGTAGATGTTCGAAGATCCACATTGCTGCAGTCCTTACACTTGGGTAGTCCGCTGTCCTCGGTCGGCCCGAATACCAAAGTATAAGGCTGACGTCGGTCAAGGTGCATTAATCTGACGTCAGGACGTCAGGGTACAAATGCGCATGACCGACGTCATATCCTCAGTCTTTTCTTGCCCCAGATGTCAGAAGACCCTAAACAGGTAAGGCCAAAACCAAAAAACAACCACACACTAAACACCCCTGCACCAAATATATGTACAACATATACAAATTTACAAAAGTACAACCCAACCCACACAACCACCCCTAAACACAGAGGGAAGGAGGGAGGGATTGGACTGCAGCAATGTGGATCTTCGAACATCTACATTTATGGTAGGTACAAAACTGTACTATGTTCTTCATCTCACATTGCTGCAGTCCTTACACTTGGGTAGAATCCCAAAGCAGAGGTAAGGGAGGATGGCAAATCATAAAGAAGCAGGAGCTGCCAAAATGCCCTGTAAAATAGCAGTGGCAAAACCAGCCCTAGATTTAGAGTAGAGAGGAAGGTGGTAATGCTTAGAGAAAGTATGCACTGAACTCCAAGTAGCTGCCTCCAAAATATCCTTAGTTGCCACCCCCCTTAGAAATGCTGTAGAAGTGGCAGTAGCCCTAGTGGAATGAGGCCTAATCCCAGCTGGAATCTCCTTGCCATGATGGGAATAACAGAAAGCAATGCAAAACCCAATCCACTTAGAAATAGTTTGTTTTGACACAGGCTTGCCCTGAGAACTCAAAGCAAAAGAAACAAACAACTGCTGAGACTGCCTGAAATCCTTAGTCCTGCTTAAATAATAACGCAACTGCCTGTGTACATCTAAAGTATGCAAAATCTTTTCCCCTTATTTTGGGGATCTGCATAAAAAGTAGGCAAATGAATAGTTTGGTTTAAAGCCACACTAGAAACCACTTTAGGCATAAAGGAAGGATTAGTACGTAAAGATACCCTATCCTTATGGAAAATCAAAAAAGGCTCAACCGCCATAAGGGCCTGCAATTCAGAAACCCTTCTCGCAGAGGTAATGGCCAACAAAAAGGCAGTCTTCCATGACAAATATTTCAACTCAGCAGTAGCTGCAGGCTCAAAAGGTTGTAGAGTGAGTTACTCCAACACAAAATTGAGGTCCCAAGCAGGAGTAGGAGCTCTACGTGGGGGTCTTATATTCTTTGCCCCTCTAAGAAATTGTTTGAACAAAGGATGAGAAAACAATGGTGGGTCACAGTTATAGTGAGCTGAAATTGCTGCAGCATGAATCTTAATGGAAGAGAAAGACAAACCTTTGTCCAATAACTCAGTAAGATATAGAAGAGCCACACTCAAATTAGGCTCAGAAACATCCAAATCCTTTGCTGCACTCCAAAATAAAAATCTCTTCCATTTTTCTGCGTACACTTTCCTTGTACTAGGTCTTCTAGCTTCCAAAATCACATTCAAAACTTGTTGAGGAAGTTGAGACCTGCTATGGTTCAAAACAGAATATGCCAGGCTGTTAGATGAAGAGAATGAAGCTTGACATTGAGTAGATGACCGTCCTTCTGAGACAACAGGTGTGGAATCAAAGGTAAAGGCCATGGAGGCTTCCTTACCAGACTTCTCAGTAATGGGTACCAGTGCTGCCGAGGCCAATCTGGAGCTATTAAGATCATCCTTGGTTTGTCCTGTCTGACCTTTAGAAGTACCTTTGGGAGGAGAGGCAGAGGCAGAAAGGCATACACATGAAGATTTTTCCAACTGAAAGAAAGAGCATCCACTTTCCAAGCTGTGTGATGAAACCTTTTCAAAACTTTGGCAGCTGGTGGTTTAGAGGAGAAGCGAACAGATCTATGTCTGGAGTTCCCCATGACACTGTCAATTTCTGAAATACATGAGGATCCAATTGCCACTCGTGGGGATCCATGATTTGCCTGCTTAACACATCTGCTAAGGAGTTCTGTGCTCCTGGCAGAAACCTTGCCTGAAGATTTAGTTGCAAACTGAGAGCAGTGTCCCACAAAATCATTGCTTGCCTGCATAGAGGATAAGAATGTGTTCCCCCTTGCTTGTTGATGTACCACATGACAGTTGTGTTGTCTGTTAGAATCAACACCTGTCCTGGAAGAAGTAAATCCTTGAATGCCACTAATGCAAACTGGACTGCCAACATCTCCTTCAAGTTGATATGTAGATGCTGTAATCTGGCAGGCCACTTGTCTTGTATCCACTTTCCATTCAGATGAGCTCCCCAAGCTTTGTCTGAGGCATCTGTCGTTAGAATCTGACTCGCCTCTGGCCGGGTCACAGAGAGTCCCTTGTTTAGGTGACATTCCTGAGCCCACCACAAAAATTCCTTTTGAATGCAAGGTAGTATTTGAATGACAGTGTCCAGATCCTGGCAGTGCTGTGTCCATACATTTTTGAGATACCATTGCAGCTTCCTCATATGCAGTTTGGCATTGGGAAGCACCAGAATACAAGATGCCATGAACCCTAAGGCTTGAAGGACTGTCCTTGCAGTCAGCCCGGACTGATGAGATAGTTGATGGAAGTAAAGGGAAAGATTCTTTTGTTTGTCCGGGGTCAGAAAGGCCATCTGGGTTGCTGTATTTAGTCTCACACCCAGAAAGCACATGTCTTGAGAGGGTACTAGACTGGACTTTATTTTGTTCACAGAATACCCCAGGCATCTTAGCACTGCTATCACACATTCCAAATGCTGAAGAATCTCGTCCTTCCCTTGAGCCAGAATCAGGCAATCGTCCAAATAAGGATAGATCTGTATTCCTCTCAATCTGAAGAAAGCTATCACTGGAGCCAGAACTTTTGTGAATACTCTGGGCGCAGTAGATAAGCCAAAGGGCAATGCAGAGAACTGATAGTGAGAATTTCCAGCTCGAAAACGCAGATACTTCCTGCAACTTAGTCTGATGGGAACATGAAGGTAAGCCTCCTTGAGATCCAAAGTTACCATCCAGTGATCTTTGCCCAGCAGAGGCAAAAGCTGTTGTAACGTCAACATTTTGAACTTGGGAATGTCCAGATAAGTGTTGAGGATAGATAAATCCAAAATTGGTCTCCACGTGTTCCCCTTTTTTGGTACTAGGAACAGGCGAGAATAAAATCCTAGGCCCCTTTCTGGCATAGGAACCGGCTGTATGGCCCCTATTTGGAGTAACAGAGAAATTTGCTTGTAAGCTTCTATTCTTTGTTGAGGAGGAATGTCTGGCGTGCCTTTGAACGGAGGCAATGTATGGAAATAAAACCTGTAACCGTGGTGAATGATATCCAATACCCATCTGTCTTGGGTAATTAAACTCCAATTTTCTCTGAAAAGTGCCAATCTTCCTCCCAAAGGTGCTGCCAGGCGAGAAGGCTCTGGCAGCTGAAAAGGAGTCATTGGGTCTGTTTACGAAAGGACTGACCCTGCCCTCACCAGAAGACTGTGCAGGTGAACTCCCTGTTCTAGGCCTAAAAGAGCCCTGAGCTCTGCCCCTACCACGTCTAGACCTACCCCTAGACTGGGAATCATAAGAAGGATATGTCCACCCCTTGGTAGGCCAATTTCTACTAAACTTTGGAGGCTGAACCTGCAAAAAATCTTTAACAGTCTGCATAGACTTAGCCTTGTCTTCCATTTTCTTTAAAACTGCTTCAACAGGAGAACCAAACAACACATCAGATTGTAAAGGAGCATCTAAAATCCTTGTCTTAACATGCTCAGCTAAATTCTGATCCCTCAGCCAGGCGTGCCTGCGAAGAACAGAACCAGTGGCAGCCACCCTCGAAGAGGCATGTACAGCATCAAAACCACATTGCAAGGAATGCTTACCCACCTGTTCAGAAACATGTACTAAATCCTGTAACTCTTTACATTCAATACCTTCGAGCATCTACCTTAGACTTTAATTGTGAAAGGAGATAGTTTTGATATTTCAACATGTGAAACTGGCAATTCAAAGCCCTCATGGCTAAAGTGGAAGAAGTATAAACTTTCTTTCCCCATCTATCCAAAGCCCTTGCCTCTTTATCTGGAGGAACCGGATTTTTAACAACAGAAGCCTTAACACCTTTAGGCCCCTGAGAAACAGTTTCTGGGTCTGCCCTAGGACTCTTAAAAAGATACTTATGAGCTTCAGGCACCCTATAATACCTATCCGGTTTAACAGGAGCAGGAGGCAAAGAATCAGGATTAAGAGAAGCCTCTGCAAAAACATCCTCCACCACATTCAGAACAGGAGGTATAGCTAAAGGCCTATGCTGGGGTAGAAACAAAAATTCCCTTAGCCTTTTCCTGGAATCAGAGAAGTCCTGACCTTCCCATTTAAAATGCTCCCTCATGGAATGAAGAGTCTCTGAAAACGAAAAATCCTCAGGAGGAGAAGCAGAAGGAGTAGAATCATCCACATCCGAATCAGAATAAGGAGAATACTCCTGCAAATCTTCAGCCGAAGACTCAGAAGCATCCGAATCCTGCTCAAAACTCCCAAGCTCAGGTTCCACCCTAGGCCTCTTATCAGGAGGGGGCATAGAACCTCTAATCAGAGTAATTAAATCTTCTGCCATTTTAAGCATATGCTTCTTGGGCACAGACCCTGAAGTACTAGGGGTGACACCCGCTGAAGCTAAACCTGGCCTGCCTCTGGGAGAAGCCTTGGAAACAGAAGGGGAGGGCCTAACCACCTTAGGCAGGGAGGGGAGAACAGCTACCTGAGAAGCCCCGTCAGCCTGGCCTACCTCCTGAGAGGACACATCTTGTAATAATAAAGTCTCTCCCTGGTACTCCAAAGAAACTTCTGGCTGAACCTCCGGCTCCACCGAGCCCTCTAAAGAACCGTCCAGGGCCGGACGGGTCTTCTTACCTAGGCTTAGCTGCTTTGTCCCTGGGCTTTTTTGACCATCCGACGGCATTTTATAATTGCACCGCTTCCCGAAGACTAACCTGGCACAATCTAATCTTCTCTTTATAGTGCGTTTGTTAAACCTAGCACAAGAGCGACACCCAACAACGTCGTGCTCAGGCCCTAAACAAGGTATACACAAGGTATGATAATCCCTATGAGGTATCTGCTTCCCACAAGAAATACAGTTATTCACTTTTTCTGACATCCGGTAAAATACTGAGGCAAGAAAAAAACAAAATGTTCCCCAACAGGGTACTTAGCCAACTTTGATTCGGTCTGAAACTCCGACTTCGGAAAATCTCAGAACGCCAACCTGCACTCGCAACGCTGCTTCTGCATCAGACCATGCGGCAAAAAAGACTGAGGATATGACGTCGGTCATGCGCATTTGTACCCTGACGTCCTGACGTCAGATTAATGCGCCTTGACCGACGTCAGCCTTATACTTTGGTATTCGGGCCGACCGAGGACAGCGGACTACCCAAGTGTAAGGACTGCAGCAATGTGAGATGAAGAACATCGTGAATGAGCAAAATTTCCTTTAAGTAGCTGATCAATCTTCAGACATTTCTCTGATGGGGATTTTACCCTGTGGTCTACAGCCACGGGATTCTTTTTCAGATCAAGTTTTAGCTTTTTCTGTATGCTTCTTTCTCACATCAGCTTCACGCATAATGGAAATCCTTATATTTATGACCAAAATTCAGCTCTTCACTATCTTTTATAGATTTTGTAATTTCAGTTGTATAATCACCTGGAGAATTCAAGGACCTCTCAGAAAGCCATACCAGATGTCTGTGAGTATTGTATACCTTGAGGCACATAATGTTTATTGGATTTTATATTGTATTTATTGATTTATTTGTTAAACAGGTAAATGAATTGGCCCTCAAACACTCTTCAGCAACAACTGAGGATACAATGCCAAGGATAAATATAATATGCGTATCCAGTTAACTAATGTGTTTACAGGTGGCAGGAAGAAAAATGCAGTACCTGGAAAAAACTAATCACAGAAGCATGAGGAGGACATACATGACTTCATACAGACAGTGACTAAGTCAAGACTGAACTATAAACCTTGGAGCTGTGAGGTACAGATCTTAAAGTAAGCCACTGTGCTGCCAGAAGCAGCAGGATAAGGTGGAAAGGCTGGTGGGGATGATATATACATACATACATATGTATACAGTTACATTTCTTGATGTGCAGAAAGATTGACACCACTTTCATTGATCACTATACAGTTACAAAAACACTGGAAAAAAAACAACTTGCTGACTTCACACAGAACAAACACAAATGCTCTCCTTTTTTGATCAGTGAATCTTAAAGGACAAAAACACCCTAACACTTACAAAAGATACACTTTTCTCTGAATAGTCATGCTATTAAGGAAAATATTCTCCTAAGATAATATATATAATTGTAGTTAGGATCAGGTTTAGGGTTAACACATGACTGAGTTGTCAGCATTACTGAATGATGTGATCCCTGACTCTCCACAAATTCCTAAAAGTGTCCATTGCTATCAAATTCACCTCTCATGACCCTCCTTCTTATTATACCATTGTCAATTTGTCTCCCAACTAGCTATGCAAGTGGTTATGACTGTGGTCTCAACCCCTAACCTCGATGATTAAGGTTATGTCTAATGCACAGCATGACCAGTCCATGCACTACCATGCCTAGCCTGGATATAATAGCACATGCATAATTTTATTATGCGTTGTCTTTTTTATGGCCCATAGTTGTGGACCAGGTATAACCTCTTTGCCAGGACTGCATTGCACTGTCCCCAACTCCACCTTGCATGTGGACCTGCTGCTGCCTCTTTGTCCACAGACTCTGCAACCCGCTCTTCCACTTTTGGTCCTATTGCTATGCTTGACCATACAGGAATGCAGCTCTGCTGTTTTTGCAATGCCATGTTATGCCAAACGTCACACATCACAACAATCTTGCTGTAAGTATCTGCTGCATGTTGCGGCACCCCCACCTAATATGTCAGTGAAACAGACAAACTTCTTCAGTTACACAAACACATGTTGGGTATGCATGGCACTCCTCATTTTCACATCATTATGCAATCAACGGCATGTGTTTCATTCCAATTTATTTTTCACATTGCACAGCTATGCTGCCTACGTCTCTGAACTGATCACACCCTGCATGTTACTACTAACTGTGTTAATTTGCACTGCATATTCTACTAATCATGTAAGAATCACATCCCAAATTATTTCTTACTTGCAGAATTAGGTTAATATTGGGGATATTATTTATTAACATTCTGAGAAATTAGAGGGTTTGCTTCTAAACATTAAAAGCAGTTTATGGACTTATGTATTCAGACTTATTTTTACAAAACATCCCCATTTCATCTTGTTGAGTTGATCCCCGCTAGATATAATATAGACTTTGACAAACATCATGAGTGTGGTATAGACACAAGTATGAACTGTGTTCACTTCTAGAAAGATGTAAAAAGGTAGTCATTTTCTAAGTTAAATCAAATTTGGTATTGGTTACAGTCCAAGATATGCAAAATATCATTTGACTGTACATTGTGCACATTTCTCACAACTAAGTGGAAAAATTTTAATTTGATGTATTTTGTGATTTTCTTTTTTTTTGCATAGCATAAATGATAATCTAATGCAAAATTCTTAAGTTATGTTACTATTAATAATTTTGTTTTATTTTATCATAATTTCAGGACTAATATATCAATAAAGCCATTTCTGATTGGATGGCTGCATTTTCCCCTAATGTTTGTTAGTTTAATGAAAAAGCTCTTGTAAACCTAAGGGGAGAGTTCACTGTTCATGTTTTTGTTAGGTGGAAGCAGTTTTAGGTGATATTTACTGATTATTTTAAATGTATACATAATGTGTACATATTATTTGCTGCTTAAGTGAATGAGGTTTTATTATAAGGTGGTATTACATGTATTTATTTTCATTTTCATTTGTAAACTCTTTAGTGCTGTGGATGTGTTTAATTTTTTTTAAGTGTATATACTGTAAGTGTAGTTGTTGATTATGATCATGGATGCGGTCTGTTTTATTTTGTTTTTTCTTTCATTTATTTTTCATATTAATTGGGGCTTTGGGATTAGAGTTATTTTAGTTGGGTGTGATGTTTTGGTGTTACATGTGTGCCAATACTTTGTGTATGCTCTAATATTTCTTTTTAGGTTTTATTATGTAGCATAAATACAGCAGATATGTGGTATTTTAGCTTAAATAATGAAGTAGATAGGACTGTGATACACATTTACTGATATATAAAAGATGGTGTTAATATATACATACATGCATGCTTTAATGGAGTGTGATCCCTCTATAACTGGAACACACCCTCTTATTCAATTTTCTGAACATGGTGACCACTTCTCCTGTCTGTACTATTTCAAAGTGTTTTGTCCATGTCCTTAGATGAACTTGCCATTTTTTACTCTTGCTGAGTACAGTCTGAGAAATATCTTGTGCCCCCCAGAGTCACCAAAACCTCCTTGAAGACACGTGGAAGTCATTCTTTGTGTTCTCTTTATACTCGTTCCACAGACAGACACTTCCTTCAGTGATTGCCACAGCTGCCATCTTCCTGGTTTGTAAGTAACAGTGAGTCAAATCCACAGACTCCAATTGTTTGTTTGTATTCATGAAAGTCCTCTTTTTTAATATTACAGCTTCCCTCACCACTGGAGTCCCTAAGCATGTATTACAGTTGCTACTGTAATAAGGAATGATCAGCATTTAGCCACAGCTCCTTAAGTCATCTTAAATTACTGAGATTTTGAACAACATTTATTTAGATTTCATCTCTCTGTACTACTGAGGCATAAAGGAGAAACATTTCTACAAGTGGGAGTGAAGACTCGTGTCACAGAAATTGACTGTATATTTCCAAGCCACCACTGCTGCACATTTGGATTTTCTGGACTTATTCAGGTACCACTCTGGACATATATTCCGATTTATCATCAAATGGTGATCAGCTAACAAGGTCAGCACCTTAACTAATGAGTTGTCCAATACATATGGCCTCTGGTCTTATTCCACAGCTACAAAATCAGTCTGAGTTTTGTCCCAAAATGCTCAGGTACTGAGGACATGTTTGAGTACTGTTCAATTCAAATATGGTGTTTAGTCCAGATAATATAAGACTAGATAGAATTCTGTTTTAGGGACAGGTAAGGTAAGCCATTCCAACCAGTCATACCCATTCAGATATTTCCATCATTTGACGTGCGAGTCCTGAATCCTGAAGAATCCTAGAAGTACAAAATCAGTCAGGAGTACCCTATTGAGCACCATACCTACTGTCTCTAAAAAGGCTGACTCTTCCAAATGCCTTTAAGTGCATATGCATGAACATTTTTTTCAGTGTTGTTGTGGACTGACATTTTTTTTAAACTGTGGACTGGCATTGAGCTCAAAAGGAGAACAATAAAGTAACTTCTGGCACTGTTTTTGAGGTAGTTCTAGCTTTCAACAGGGTATGTTTTCTAAATATATATATATATATATATATATATATATATATATATATATATATAGCTTTAACCCTTCAAATTAATACTCCAGAGAGATGTGGCCTGTGATAAAGATAAATTACCTCTTCATCTGGAGTTGCAAGGAGAAAGTACAGCTGTGTACAGTTGTGTAAATAAACTTACCATAACAGTAGATGTTCATAGGATCATAGGTGTTTACTAGGCTAACAACCAAATGTCCTTTTAAGCCTAGCCATGCATCCCAAATCTAAGTCTTTAGAACGTGTAATTCTGATGCTGTTTGTTTTGTGGATATGCAGGAGGTCCCTCAGAGTAGACTCTGTCAATGCCTTGTATGCCAGGCATAGATCACCTGTTAATAGCCTGTAGGAGACAGAATACTGGGACAGGGTTTGAGGCAGTCTGCATGGGACATGTTTATGTCCTGTATTCTTTTAGGGAGGAACCTCTGTGGACATTCCAATTGTTGGATATTACTGGTTAGGTACATACAAAAGGGGCATTATACTCAATGATAGGTCTGATGAATGCCAAATACAGTGGAACAATGATTCCTTTAACTTAGATGCCATACCTTTGATTTCCTCACTACTGTAGACATGTGATGGTCAGAGGCTAGATTACTATCTATGCGTCTCCAAGTCCCTAACTACTGGGTGAACTCATAGGCATGTGCTGTCAGTATGATAGTTACCAGAGTTGGATGACTTTCTGAAGGATATTATTTTGAATTTCTACAAATTTAGTTAGCCAGAGGCCACTGACATTGGCCTTTTCTTCAGAGAAGTAAATGCCAAAAGGAGCAGTCCCAGGGCCAGTCCCTGAGGGATTCTGTTTGTGACTGGTCTCTTTGTAGAGGTAGACTCCCCAGTTCTAAATTCCTGGGTCCTGTCTGTGAGCCAGCTGGCTCTCCACTGGGTGACATAAGGATTTGTACCTAACCTCTTGAGTTTGCCAACAATACCCGAGTGGGGTATTATGTCAAATGCCTTGGCTAGGTCAAGGTAGGCATTGTGAACCATTTTGCTCTCATCCATTGCTTTTGTGACCTTCTCAAAGAAGTCCACTAGGTTGAGTAGGCATGACCTGCCTTTGATGAAACCAAATTGGGAGGGATCCATTGTATGGAGGTTTACTATGTCATCACTGATCATGTCCATGATAATTCTTTCCATGGCTTTACATATGAGACTAGTGAGACTTACAGGTCTGTAGTTACCAGAGTCTATAAATGGCCCCCTTTTATGCAGAGGGATGACTGTTGATTTTCTCCATTCATGAGGCCCAAAGCCTTTTTGGAGGCTACAGTTAAATAGCAATTCCAGGGGGTTTGATAGGTCATGATTCATGTTATTTAGAAGGCATACTGGGATATTGCCTGGGCTCATTGATGCAGTGCTCTTGGCCTTAGAGAGAGCATTAATGACATGTTCCCTAGTGATAGCAGGGGGTTAAATTTGATGGTATTTCATAAGGGAAGGTTCATAGGTAGGTACTAGGCTATTGGCCGAAGGGCCTAAGTAAGCCTAGACAGCAAGGTTCCCTGGCTTATGCCACCCAAGAAAGTTAATTTCCTGTGCCCCTGTCAAGCAGAGCCACAGAAGTGATTCCCGGGGTGTATTTCCTATTTCCCATCCACTCATCAAGATTTTTCTTGAAGAGTGCTAATGAAGAACTTTGCTTGACATAGATAGGTAGCTTGTTCCAGAGTATAGGAAGTCTCCGGGACAGGAATCTATCCCTCCAGAATGTCCTGTTTATTGTGGTGACAAGGTTTAGGTCCCTAGAGAGTGTAGCTCGGAGGGATTGGGATTTCTTTAGGTGTAGCATGTCCAACAGATCTGGGTTTAACATAGTTTTATATGTTAGGCAGAGATCTCCTCGGAGTAGGTGATATGCTACAGAGTAAAGCAGGAGATTTTTGAGACGGTCAGTGTAGGGCATCTGTTTGAGGCCAGTAATCATCTTTGTGAGGTACTTCTGTGGCCTTTCCAGGGTCTAATGAGTGACAGGTGGAGGGGAACTATGACCTCTTTTTTCCTGGATGAGAACCCTTTTGTGATGAGGTGTGCCACATAGAAGGATTTCCTGACTACTGTGGCGATGTGATAATCAAAGGAGAGACTACTGCCCATCTGGGTCCCAAGGTCTCTTATCACACATTCAGCATTAAGTAGATTGTCATTTATGTGGTAGTTCATGGGTACAGAGTTTTTAACAAAGGGGATGACAATGCACTTTTTGGCATTGTGCTTGAGGCCATGCCTCTGACACCAGGCATCTGTCACAGTGAGACCCTTCAGTAGGATGTCCACATCATTTGGGGACTCTACTATGGCTCCTAGTTTGCAGTCATCTGTGAACTTCATTAGCCAGAGGCCTTCTGTGTTAGCCTGTACTTCAGAGAAGTAGATACCAAACAGGAGAGGTCCCAGGACTGAACCCTGTGGTACTCCACTTGTCACTGGTTTGAAGTCAAATTTGGAGTCTGCAACTTTTACAGTGTGGGTTCTGTCAGTGAGCCAGTTGGCAACCCATCTTGTGACATAGGGATTTATACCTAGTTTAGTGATTTTAGCTATAATTCCAGAATGGGGGATGGTGTTGAAAGCCTTGGCGAGGTCAAGATAAGCTGTGTGAACCACCTTACCCTCGTCTACGGCTTTGGTGACTGCCTCAAAGAGGTCGATCAGGTTCAGAAGGCATGATCTGCCTTTCACAAACCCGAACTGGGTGGGGTTCAGAGTTTGGAGGTGACCAATGTCTGTTTATGAGTTCCATGTTGATACGTTCCATGGCCTTGCAGACCAGGCTCATCAGGGCTAATAGGGCGATAGTTCCCAGGATCAGTGGTGGCTCCCCCTTTGTGGGGTGGGATAACTGTTGCTGTGCACCATTCAGTGGGCACAAAGTGTGACGTGAGACTATGAACATGGTGCTTAGGTGGGGAGCCAATTTGTTCTGAAGTTCATGTAAAACAGCCTGAGATGTTGTACGGTCCCATGGATGCTGTGTTTTTGGTTTTAGAGTGTGCAGCGTTTACCTGCATAGTTGTGATTACAGGGACTCTGCATTCTTCCTGTACAGATATGGGCCCTTTGGGGGGTGACAGGGGGGTAAAGTTAGCACTGAACCTATCTGCCAGGATGTTGGCAATATCAGTTGGTTCTGTAATTGTCATGCCATTGTGCTGTAACTCAGAGCAGATCTGGGTGTTGCCATTGAGATTCTTGACATAGCTATATAATGCTTTGTGTTTGCCCTTAGAATCAGTGGCAATTTTGTTTTCTTAGCTTGCTTTGGAGGATCTTATAAGGGATCTCAGCTTCTTACTGAGGCTGACCAGGAAGCTCCTCCACTCATGGGATTTTACTCTCTTTTGCAACAGTTTCTTCCCTCTGTTATAGAGTTCATTTATGGCACGGAACCACCAGACTGGCTTCCTTTTTTTGGAGGATAGTGTCTTGGTTCTGTTTGAGATGGAACGATCCATGCACTCGTGTAAATGCTTATAGAGTGCATTTGTGTAAGATTCAGCAGTTGTAACTGTATTGTCTATCTGCATTGGTGTCATGAAGTTCGCCACTTCTGTCTTAAGAAGCATGAAGTTGGCTTTGGAGAAAACGTTTACCATGGTTTCCTTAATGGTGGGTAGGGGTGGGATGTGGACATCTAGGATGATTAGCTTATGGTCGAATCTGACCAATGAGGAGCTGACTTCAGGTGTGGAACACCGGTCACTCATGTTGGTAATGACTAGGTCTAAGATATTGCTGCCCCTGGTGGGGGTGTGGATATGTTGATCCAGGGCACTGGAATTTATGAATTCCAGAAAGCGTTGAGTGAAGAAGTTGCTACATGAGTAGTTTTCCCAGGTAATAGTGGGGTAGTTGAAAATCGCCCGTTATTAGGGTGTTTGGTTGAACCCTAATATTTTCCAGTGTATCAAGAAATGAGGAGTGGGAATCCTGGGGCCTGGTGGGGGATCTGTACCAAGCTACAATTTGGATTGCAGTTTTGCCCAGAGTTAGTTGCACTTGGATAATCTCAGATGTATTATGTTGCACAACTAGCCTGGAGGTGTGGATATCCTTAATGAATATGGACACACTTCCACCTTTGGAGTTCTGGTCCAGGTTAGATGGCCGAAAAAAGTGTGGTATGAGTTATAGCCTGGTAATGCAGGAGTGATCTCTAGAGCCTTGAACCAGGTTTCAGTCACTGCACACATGTCGATGTTCTCCATTTTAAGGAGTGACTCGAGTGAGTGCATTTTGAGATTTAGACTTGTAGCATTTAGCATTACCCCCAGTTTTTGCTTGCCTGTTCCTGTTATGGTGGTGAGTTTGTCATTTGAACCTTGTCTAAAAAAGGCACTAAAGGGGTGGCATGACCCTTAGCCGGTATCCGGAATCCCAGGGGTGACAGGTGCAGGCCATCTCTAGCAAAGCGTTGTGGCCCGTCGAGCATGTCGTCCCAGGCAGACAGATACTGGATCCCCTTAGAATGACACCAGAGGCTTTGCCAATTGTTAAAGTCAATCATTTTGTCCTTGTACTGCGATATCATTCTGGGTGATGGCAGGATGCTACTCAGGGCTGGGGTCATACCTGAATGGGCTACAAGATCAGAGAGCTTTTCCATGTCTCTTTTCATGTAGTCCAGGGAGGTACGTCTCAGGTTGTTCACACCAACATGGACAATGACAGAGTCATATTTGTACTTGTTGTGGAGTGACCTGAGTGAGTGGGTTATGTGGCGGATCCTGGCATCTGACAGTAAACCTTCTCCATGTTTAACCTGGTGAGTGGGACATCAGTTTGCCTGACTACAGAGTCACCAATGACTAGTGTGTTGGGTATGTTGTTTTGCCTTATGGGCTGTGGTTTATTGGCACACTGAGTCTGTGGGCTATGTGTCATTTGGGTTGTGTTGAGGGGTGGAAGTTGCTTGCGCTTCTGCTTTGGAGGGCTCTGTTGCTTGATCAGATTATTACTGACAACCTTTGCGAATGTGTTTGTGTTTCTGTGTGTGGATTTTGGTGGTGTAGGTTTTGTGGGACTATGTGATGAGTTTGGTATGGTGCAAGTGTTTACCTTCTCCTCTTGACTGTCAAGTTTAGTCTTGGTTGGAGAGAGCTTTATCTCCAGTTTGGTTAGATAAGTGCATCTCTCACAGGATGTGGTGCTGGGTGGTAGGAGGAGGGGGCTGTCTGTGTACATGAGGCAATTGCTACATTGCCCCAAGATGCCCAGATTCATCAGATTGACAGGAGAGAACACTGGCAGCTGACCCTTGGACATGCCCGAATAAAAATCTACTTTCCTCTAGACAAGTGAGGAAAGTGAGTATAAGAGCTGTTTTTCTCTAAGTAAGTGAGGGGTAAATAAAGCTGGAGCTGAATTTGTCAGCCAGTAGGTTTGCTATATCTTCTGGTTCAGTATAGGTGTCTCCATTTACAAAGAGCTCTGCACACAATTGTGCATTGCCTTTGAGGTTGCGGACATAGCTAGAAATGCCTTGTGGTTATCCTTAGCTTGGGAGGCCAAATTTACCTCAAATTTGGGTTTGGTAGACTGTATTTGTCCTCTGATTGGTCTGTTTAGCTTGATGATAGTGCTTTTATTCTGCTGAGTGCTACACTTAGTTTTTGCCATTACTTTATTACTTCTGTTATACAGCCTATTAATGTTGTGATTTCACAAGGTGGCTTGTTTTTTTAGTTAGTTTTGTACTTCTTGGCAGGTGCAGCTATTAACATGCTTGTATATGTTTTTTGTGGATAGTTCTGCATAGGCAGCAGTGTTCTCAGGAATTATGGGGGCTTGAAATTTTGTTAGGTTATTACTTAATAGCAGGAAGTTAGCCTGAATATTACACTGTTAGCTGGAGTTCCAGGTTTTATTTTTACTTCAAAAGGAGATAATTGTTTTGGTCTGAAGTTACCAGAGAAGACATTACAATAGGGGGTGTGCGCCAGTCTTCCATATTAGTTAGGACCAAATCTAATGTAGTTGCACCCCCCCCCGATGGTGTATTTACAATCTGGTTCAGGGAGTTTGTGTTTACAAAATCCAGGAATCTCTATGTTTGTACATTTGGTGTTGTATGAGATTCCTAGTTAATAGTGGGGTAATTAAAATCACCCATGAATATGGTATTGGGTTGGATGGCGAGCATTTCCAGTAAGTTTAAATACATTGTATGGGTTTCCAGGGTCATACAGAGGACCTACAGCTTGCAAGGAGGTGGTATTGGATTTTGCCTACTGTGATTTGAACATGGAGAAGCTCAAGTCATTGTCCTGTTTGACCAGCCTTGAGGTATATATTTTTCTGATCTAAAATCGAGACACCTCCATCTTTAGTCCCTGCCTGTATAGTAGTTGGTCTAAATGCATGGAAGGAATTACAACCTTGTAATGTTGGTGTGCTCTCCACAGCTTTAAACAATGTCTCAGTGGCCTCACAGATGTCAGCATTTTCTAAGACAGAGAGAGATTCTAGGGAGTGGAGTTTTTAATCTTAGCTATATGGTTTTATCCTGCCTAGGATATAACAGCTGACCAATTTCCAAAGCTTAAGTACACCTTACACATGCCCAGATCATTAACAGCTCAAGTAAGCACAGAGAAAAATAAGCAGAGTTGGCACCAAGCCCTTCACAGTTTTCAGGTCACCTGAAAGAGGATCAATTCTAGGAATATAAAGTCAATATCCTCACTCTGGAAACAAAATTATTCAAAAATAAGGGGGATAGAGGGAGGGATTGGCTACTGTAGAAGTCAACTATCTGAACATCTTCTGTTATGGTATATATACATATATATATATATATATATATATATATATATATATATATATATATATACACATATATATATATATATATACATACATATACATATATATACAGTTATGCTATATTCATCATTGTATCACTCCTGCAGTAGCCCAAGCTATATGGGTAGAATACCAAAACTTAGAAACTTTTGGAGGAGGAAGGATGAGAGTCTAGGAGCACTTGGAGAAGTGTCAAAGCAAAGTCTGCCCTAGACCAGGAAAAAGAGTTATCTAATTTGTAGTGCTTTGTGAAAGTATATACAGAAGACCAAGTTGCAGACTCTAGACTGTTGACTCTAGAATACTTCTAGAGACCACCCTTTTCCAAAAAGCCACAGAAGAAGCCAAGGCTCTTGTAGAATATGCATTGACTGCCTGGAATTTACTTGTTACTTTGGAAGTAACAAAATGAAATGGGATAAAGACAACCATTTGGAAATTGCCTGCTTTAATACTGGTTGCCCTTTTTTCTTGCTCTGATAAGAAATGAATAATTGATCAGAACTTTTATAAAGGTTTTAGGTCTGTCAAGATAGTATCAGAGCTGTTTGCATACATCCAGAGTATGAAGAATTCTTCCTCCTCATTTTTAAGTTCTAGAAAGAAGACAGGGAGATGGATAACTTGGCTAAAAGTATATAATTTTAGACATAAATAAAGGATTTATTCTTAACTCATTCCCTCCAATGGAGCTCTGGAAGTTTGCACTGTAAGTTCCAATGAATGGAGCCTAAGCTTTTTGATTGAAATGTGAGGAGATAATTTTATTCTAACAAATGTTCATATCTCTTATATTTTGTAAACATTGTCAACATCTCAATAAAATACTTTAAGGAAAAAAATGTACATATCTCTGGAATCATAGACATTACTAAAGAAGTGTAAACGGCAAATTATTCAGCACAAAGAATTTTTACAGTAGTAGTATTCCTTAGGTTCTAGGTTTTAAATTGGATTTTATAAGTTATAGTAAACATAGTAGCTTTTAAGTTTGTAATATTTTGTAAAGAACTTACAATATCTCAGCAATCACTCGAGTTACACACCTACTATCAGCAGCATTTTATTCTTCCAATTGAAAACTTTTAAATAATGCTACAGAGTTCTGGCTGTGCTACTTGGTTGTCAAGATATTTAGAAAAATATGAAATGTATTACAATATAAAATAATTATATGAACAAATAATCTCTTTACATGCACTAGACAGGGGTTAAATATCAATGCAGTTGTACTTGCCATTGCGTAATCTTTAAGATTAAATGTTTCAGGACTTTGTATGTAGCATGGCTTTGGAATTATTAATCCAAGTATGAACAAGCAATGTAATCACAGAAAATACAATGACTAGCACCAAACACTATTGGTAAATAGTCCAGAACAAGAATGCAGCCAAAAATACTTGAATAACAATAAAATAGATTTATTACTCAAGACAAAACAGATTTAGCATCACGATTTCGTAAGATATTTTAGAAGCCAAAGAATCGGCATGGCAATTGAAGTTTAATGCCACTGCTCCCCCAGGTCTCAATGACAATGTATCTATTGTTAGTATACTTAAATTAAAATTTTATGTAGTGTACAATGTTTTTTGTTTATATTAATATGTTTATTTATTTAATGTATAAAATTGGTTAGGGGTATATGTCCCTTTTAAAAAATCTGGTGTTTTAATTGATCATGGAATTTTATTGGCTTATGAATTTGTGGTTTGAATATTTAAAAAGTGGTGCTGAGATTTAATTCATGATTCTGATGAAGTTTTTACAAAAGCGTGACGCTAAATCTGGTTTGTCTTGAGTAATAAATCCGGTGGTGGCTGGTGACTTCAAATTAAAGGGGGGCTGCAGGAGACAGCTGAATGGGTGGGGCCAATGGGAAGGGGTGTGGCCAACTAGAAAGGGGTGGGGCTATGCTCAAACCACAACAACTGGAACTTTAATTAAATACGCTGCCCTGGGTGCCAAACAGTCATTATGAGAGTCCAATCAAGACAAAATGAAATGTAGAAGAAAAACATATTTCAATGCATTGGCTACATGACAACTTACTTAATATCTGGATGGAAACACAGGTTGTGAGGCATGAAAAAATAAATTATTTTTTAAATACATTACTGGAATGCCAGTCAAAATCACGTATAAAAAAAACAAGCAGCACTCAACTCAAACCACTACTCCTTGCACTGCAGTTCTGATTAGAATTTATATTCATTTTTATAAAATTACCAAGTAACATGCTGAAAGTAGCAATCTCTGTGATACCCCCACCTGTAAAAATGTTTCTTAATCCAAAAAGACCTGCTGCCTGACAACTATCTACTTGTTTCATGGGAAAGACATGATCAAAGTAAAAAATGAACAGCAAACAAGAAACAAGCACAAGATAAATTGCTTAAAGGATTCCTGCACAAGTTATGAAGCACACATGATAGACTGGCATTCTGTTTAGTTTATGGGTAAAGCCTGCAAAGATAACTGCAAGTCTCCAACAAATGTAAAGAGCTTCTGAAAATACTGTAATCCTGTCCTTTATTACAAATACTGTCATATGCATTTCAATACCCAAGGCTTATACATTATCTAGTTATGTAAATATTCTCCGCATGGCAACAGCGAAAAGGCTTTCAATGCTGGTAATTCTTTAACAGTATGCTTATTAAAGCTTACCTGCATCTTACAATCTCTGACAAGCTTACCTGATGGTCATTAAATCATTGCTACTTAAACACAGAACAGGGCACTGCGACAGCATGCATTTCCTGAATAATAAGAAGCATAAATCAACAGTATAAAAATATGACAGAAAACCAGAACATTCTGCAAAATCAAGGACAGATGAAAAGCCATGGTCGTACTTGTGGTCTACCTTGGATGGGGGAATACTCTGCACACTTACACTGCATAACTGCTCCTTGCCTTCCTTGGACACATCCAGAGCCACTACAATGGGGAGTGGGGTGCAACAAATATGTCACAATTTGAAATGTCTCTGGCTGATGGTGATGGCTCTGACACTCCTACCTCTCAACTTCAGAGCAAGAAATCTGGACAAAGCCATATACAGAACTAACAGTGGAACACAGGCCCAAAAATAAGGACAATTTTTAAATACTGCTCTTATAAACTTAGAAAGATAATAGAACAGTAGTAGGTCTTGCATTAGTATGAATTTTCTGAATGGTATGAAATCTGAAACTCAAATGTCTGCCATTATTTTCTAACTTCAATGTTTAATGACTTGCCACTAATTTGCAAGAAAAACACAATTTTATGAAACACAGACTCAAAATGTGATGCAAAAATATAAAATTGACACAATACAGCTGGGAACCTGTCAAAGAAGGGACACCTTTTTAATATTAACACTATTAACTTGAGCTGCTAACATAATAAGAGCATCTACATGTATTTCTGAAAAAAAAGTAATCTATAACTCTGATCATTACAGTTATATATAATTGTAAACTCTCCACGTTTTCTTCCAAAATTGCCATTTTGAGGAGGGATTATTAGGGGAGAGCAACATTCTGAGCCAAAATTGGGGACAGTTGAGAGGTTTGGATATTCCTAATTCTATAAAGCGATTTGCACGTACCTCTAAACCTCTTAATGCAGGAAATCTGGACAAGGCCAAATATATTGGGGGAACATACAAACACTACTAAAAATTGCTCTTGTATAAACAGTTGATAGAATAACAGGTCTTGCTTTAGCATGCATTTTTCTGAAGGTTATGCCGTCTGAAACTCAATGTCTGTCATTTAGTGACTTCATTCCTAAATGATTTGCCAGAAAACCACAAATTTTATGAGGAACAAACCAAAACTAAGATGCAAATATCTATTCATTCTGCAAAAATATGGACATTTGAGAGGTATAGTTCAACCGGGGCTGTGAGTTTGCTGCTCTTCCCCCCTCAATATCATGGTCGAATGGAGCCTCCCCCCTGCAGCCATTCCAATGTCCCATTCCTTGGTTATTAAACCTCATTTACCATAAACACTGTAATGTGCATACTTGCTTTACTTCTGCAATGATTTGGATTTCATTTGAAAGTTTTATTTTGCATTTTAAACCACAAACCCCAATAGATATCTGCTAAACAAAGCAATGCAGTCTCACAATGAAAACAGACTTAGCATTAAAACTTCTTTGCCCTTGAAATTCACATGCATTGAAACAGCATCTAAACCCACATTCAAAGAAAATACATTTTGCCAGTGGCAGATAAAGATTAACTTTGGGCTGTTTTCAAATTATAGGCCCCTTGCACACTAAACATACACATGCTTTTTGTTACACCTTCCCGATTATATTAAATTATATTCCTTGTACAATACAGTACAATTGTTAGAGGGCATTTTAAATTTATTGTTTTGAACATTTTTCCAGTAAACAATGAAACAAAATGCATGCACCAATGACAAAACTGCCCAATTCAGAACATTTCCATCATAAAAGTCTACTCAACCTTCTACAGTCCACCAGTATCAGTAAATATGCACAATCTCTGAAGTAGTAAAAGTCATCTAAATAATTCCACATTAAAGAAATCTGTAACTAATGAAGAGGCTGCTGCTAGCAAACAACTTTATATGTCATTATTTCATCTACAAATAAAGTGCCTGTTGCCCTTGAGGAATAAATTGCCTATGTTGCATGCATTAAAAAAATGATAAGCTAGTAATATCGCAATAGGGAATGTATGGCAAACTGCTAACAGGTTCATAGTTACTAGGTATCTTCGTCAAAAAGGTCTGCAGCATCCCCCCCCCCCCACAGCATAGTATCAGCAATGCATCTACCTACTGTGGGAGTACAACCCACAGCCTTCTGCATCAAAAGCAAGTACACTACCTGTTGTGCTATTAAAAATGCAAGCAGACTCAGCATAAGCAGCAATAAACTTTTGTTCCCCTGCAGCTCTCAGCTTCTTGTAAAATCTACTCAACACTCAGCTGTATCTCTGAACTTTGCAGCACAAGAAATCTGGAAAAAAACAAAATTTATTGGGAGGGGACAAAAGCCCAAAAACCAGGGACACATTTTAAACATTGCTTGTATAATGTTGGAAAGTTGCTAAAATAAAATTCTGTGTTACCACCATACACTTCACTGCCACATCTTGAACCCAGGGGACCCTGTGAAAAACAGTCAGAGAAACATACCACTATGCCAAATCAGCTGCTTTGTGAAAGAAAGGAAGACTGAAACATAAATGGCTACCATTTACTGAATTCAGTTCTCACCATAGCTGTCAACCTCTTGGCACAAAACACCTGAACAAAGCCAATAATGGGGGAATACAGCCCCCAAACATATTCAGTGAATTCAGTTCTCAACATAGCTTTCAACCTCTTAGCAAAAAACATGTGGACAAAGCCAGTAATGGGGGGAATACAGCCCCCAAACATTCAGTGAATTCAGTTCTCACCATAGCTCTCAATCTTAGCACAAAATACTTAGACAAAGCCAATAATGAGGGAATACAGCTCCAAAAATAGGGACAAATTTCAAATACCCATTTTATAAACTTAGACAATTGCTAGAATAAAAGTTTTTTTGTGTTACCGTGTACTTTCTGAAGAATATTAAGTCTGAAATTCAAATGCCTGTTACTATTAAACATTTGTTAACCAGGAAACCAGTCTGACTTGGAAGAAAAGCTAATTTTCAGGAGAGCAGGGAGAAACACTCCAGACACATCTTTGTAAGATGGGAGGACATGCAGACTCCACACAGAAGGCACCCCAGCCAAGAATCAAATCAGAGAACCTGTAGCTGTCAGGCAACAATGCTACCAGTGCACTACAGACTTTGCAAGGAAAAATTAAGTTACAAAACCCACAGATTTTATGAGGAACAGAACAAATATGAGGCAAAAATCTGCAAATTTTTTCCAAATGGTGGTGGGTAGGGAATTGAGGTCCTTGCCACCTGCATCCAAGGTACAGGGTTCAAGCCTGTGTATCTCTATCAACCACCATGTGTTCTCTCTAGCCACCAGTAGATAGCAACTGGGGCATTTCACACACACACACACACACACACACACACACACACACACACACACACACACACACACACACACACACACACACACACACACACACCTGTTGTAGAATATCCTGTGACACACACAAAATGTATCCAGTGCAGCAGTAAAATCCAAGTCACCTGTGACACAAACAAAGCAGTAAAATCCAAGGAGCCCGCGCAGTGAAATCCCTCGCAAGATCTCAAAACTCACCTCATCTCTCTCCTGATTGGTCCTACCTGCAGATGAAGCAGTTTGGAGCTCTTCTGTTCTGTGCAGTCATCACCGCATAGATTTCTGGGCATCTGCGGGGCAGAAATGCCTTCCCCTGTATCTGGACTGCTGACAAAGGCAGACTGAGTTATCTGCATATGCGTGGAGTTCCGGGACTTGTGATTATTTGTTTTCTTGGCTCACAGTTTTGTTTTTTTTTTTTTTTTGGTTTTCCTGGTTCACAGTTTTGTTTTCTTTTTGTTTTCCTACATGGGGGGGGGGGGGCTGCAGTCCTATAGCACGAGATGCCCCTGAATAAATCTATTTATTGCTATTCACATATTTTTGGCTGCATTCTTGTTCTGGACTGTTTGCCCATAGTGTGGTGCTATTAACAAACAATATTTGACACCTAAAGGAGTCAGTAAGATGTAACTGCAGAAACATCTGGAAGCATTACTCAGTTGTTATGAAATCCCTATCTTTATGAAAAGTGAGATAAGACCGACCCACCATAAAAGCTTGCAACTCCGCTTGTAACTCAGACATTCTTCTTGCAAAAATCAGAGCAATCAGCAAAACTGTGTTCTATTTTAAGAACCTCAAGTCCACCTGATGAACTGGTTTAAATGGAGAAGAGTTAGTTTTCCAAAACAAAATTAAGATCCCAGGAATGAGCCATTCAGTTTCTATGTAGATGGGTATGCAGACATCCCTTTAAAAACATCTTGACATGTTAAAATGGCTAGCAAATGAACCTTAGAGGAATACGAAATGCCAGAGGATAATGTATGCGTGTACTGTTGAACAAGATAAATGCTAGCTGTAAAAAAGATCTTGGTACTTAATGTGGCATCAACCACTAATATACGATTCCCTAGTAGCAGGTTTCTTTGTTTCCTTTAATAGCTGCTGCATATACTTAGAAAACAGGTGCCTATAAGATATTGAAATTCTAGCAGGCAGTTAACTGAAGTTGTTTTAAGTTGGGGTGTATCACACAACCCCTGTCGTATGTGACTAGGTTCAGTCAGTGAAGAAGCTTGTGGTAATTGCCCCTTGACATTTCCAAAAAAAGGGAAAAAGTACAGTTGTGTAAGTAAATTTACCATAAAAGAGTTGATGTTTGAATAATCACTGCTGCAGTAGCTTTAGCTATATGGGTTATATCCTGCCAAGGATGTAACAGCCAGCCAGCTTCCAAAGTCACAGGGTACTTTCCACATATACACACTAACTGGAAACTCAAGCTGAGCTGCCTAAAAGATAAGTTTCTGTGCCAAGTCCCTTAAATGTTTTGCTACTAACAGAGAGAATCAAAAAACAAATAACCAGATCCTAGCAAAAACGCACCAAAAACACAAGGGGGATGATGGGAAAGAGTGTCTACTGCAGCAGTGATCATTCAAACATTTACTATTATGCTAAGTTTATTTACACAACTATATTATGTCCATCATATTGATCACTGCTGCAGTATCCTTAGCTATATGGGTAGATTAGCCTAGCTTACTACATCCTGGATATGGAAGGAGAAGAGTCCAGGTGCCCCTGAAGAATGGCCCCTGCAAAGCCTGATCTACACCTAGACCTAGAGAGGGAATCATGCTTATAATGCTTTGTAAAATTATGTACAGATGACCAAGTAGCAGCTTCTAGAATACATCTAGAATCCAACCCTTTCCAAAAATCCAAAGATGAAGCCAAGACCCTGGTAGAGTGAGTCTTGACCCTCCCTGGAATAATTTTTTTGTGGTGCTTGCAAGGATTCCAAGCACAATTTTTCCAGTAGTTTGTTGTGAACAGAGACAAACAGATATACCAGAGGTGCTCCCTCATCTGAATCAAATCCTGGAAGGCCTCAGATTCAATTTTCATTTGTGACAGTCTGTCCTGGTCCTGTTTAGCTAATCTGTCAAAATATTTTGTTCTGACGGAACGTAAGATGCCTGGAGAGTTGGGATGAATTGCTATATCCCAGGCTACTACAGATAATCTGCACAGAGGGTATGATCTGCTACTGGCCTGTTTATGTTCCACATCACTGTGGCATTGTCTTTGATCACATGTAGATGTCCAGGAGAACAAATATGATTGAGCGAGTTGAGTGCATTTATCACTGCTGACATCTTTCTAATGTTTATGCAATTTAGTCTGTCTTTTTGTTCTAAAAACCCTACATTTTTATTCCCAGTGACATCCTCCAATACAAAGTCTGAGACATATTTTGCTAGATCTCACACTGGAGTTGGAAGGGAGAATGGGAGAACTGGATTCAAGTAAAACTGGTCTGTTCATCGAAGGTTTCCTTTTTACAATTCCCAAAAATGGAATTTGAAAAGTCAGGGGATGTTGATGTTGGGACCATACAGATTTTAGGTACCACTGAATCTTTCTCATGTGGAGTCAAAGATGGTATAAAATCTTAAATCCTGAGAAATCCTCTTGCTGAAATCCTGGACTTTGTGGAAAAAAACTCAGGGATATGTTAAGATATAGATCTACTTTTTCTTGGGGAAGAAATTATCTTTGAACTCATGCATCCAGAAGACATCCAAGGAATGCAATCCTGGGGGATGGATTAAGACATGATTTTTGAATGTTCTCCTGGAATTCCAGTCTGCAAAGGAAATCGCTTACCCAAGTGAGGGATTCCTGATCCTTTGGAAAGGGCTCTTCAAAATAAGCAAGTCGTCTTAAGTAACAATGTGGATACCTTGCAGTCTGCAATAGAAAAGCTTAAACATTTGAAGTTTGTGGCAATAGCAAGGTGATAACTCTAGATTTAAAGTACTCTTATAAAAAAAATGAAAGGGGAATAAGAGATAACAGGTTGTGAAGGGATAGCGTTTTAAATGTTGGAACTTTTACAAACTGATTGAGAATGGAAAGATCTAGACCTAGTCTTCACAAAGCCTATTTCTTTTTTTACCAAAAATAGTCTTGATTAAAAGTTTTCCCTGTCAGGTTCTATTATCCCTTGCTCCAGCAAATGCTGAATGACAGGGGGGGGGAATAAATAAGTTTGATCTGGCAAATGAGGTGGAATCCCCAGAAAAGGAGGTAGGTAATCTCTCTCCTATCTGCATCACTAATGGATAACTATCAGCACTAATTTGTCTGTGATATAAATGGAGAGCCAGGCTTTGGGGAAGAATTAAAGAATTGTTAGGGTGGGGGTTACACTTTGTTAATAAGGCTTAGTGATTTTTCTTTGTCTGGCTGGCAGATTGTATCCATATCTGGCTTTGGTTGATTTGATTAGGGTCTGGAATTCCTGTTAAGTTTAGCAAGAGTTTTTTTTATTGTTACATTTATTTATACATGCACTGATATTTTTCCATTATAGAGCCTATGTATATTTGGGTTCCACCTTAGGGGTTTATTTTTGAATTTGGTGTTGTACTTACTTTGGAGGGGAACATATACATCCATGCAGCTATTCAAATGTGCATGGAATTTGGCAGTAAAGAGGATGTTGAATTTAGCCAGGTCACCTCTCAGTTTAAATAAATTAGCTTTTGCATAATCTATGAATACTGAAGTACTGGAGGATGCTTCTGGCTTTAGTATTAAGGTGAATGTTATTGATTTATGGTCTGAGTTGACCAGGGAGGAAGCTGCAACTGGTAGGGAGCAGAACTGTCTCATATTGTGAAGGACCAAGGCCATGATTTTATCGCTACTAGTTGAGTTGTGAACTAAAAGATCTAGAGTACTGTACTGATGAGATCCAGAAATCTATGGGCATACATGTTAGAAGAAGTATAGATCTCCCAGTTAATGGGGGGGGGGGTAGCTGAAGTCCCCTACAAAGTAGGTATTATGCTTAATGCACAGGGACTCCATACAAGTTAGGTAGGAGTTATGGGCTGAGGTGGACATAGAGGGGGCCTATAGGTAGCCATAATGTGGTAAGGAGTCTTGTTAATGGTGAGCTGGATGCAGAAGAGTTTAAGGTCATTATCTTGTCTAACTAGTCTGGATTTGAAGTATTTTTTTTAATAACTATGAAGATTCTGCCACCATTATTGCCTTTATCTAATGTGGTGGGCCTGATAACATGTATTCAATGCCCTGAGGGAGGTCTCCATGATGGTGCATACATCAATGTTTTCCAGAGTAAAGAATGCTTACAGGGAGTGGAAAGTTTTGTTGAAGTTACTAGCATTGAACAAATATACCTTTAGGTTATATGGACTCAGTTTTGTTATTTTGGAAGCATTTAAAAAGACTGACATTGCCTAAACAAAGACATTATGGGGCAGGCAAGGTTTTAGCCAACATACAAAAGCCTTTGGAATAGGAACAGGCCATCCCTGACAAAGCAGTTAGAACCGTCTA